>NW_026099574.1:6261433-6263661 GCF_025091365.1 Daktulosphaira vitifoliae | reverse complement strand
AAAAAAAAAAAAAAAAAAAAAATTATCTTATTCGTATTTCTTTTAAAAAGTTCAGACCGTATAGATTCATTTATTCGACTTTTTACTATATTATTGTTTATGGTCAGTGATGAACTGCTGTGAAATTGTTTATTTCAATATCCATGAAAAGTTTTATACAAAAATCAATAATCAATTATTTAGCCTAATCTTATAAAATATAGGATATATAGTGCAAAATGTAGAACTAACAAATTAGTTAAAACTGAAACGAAAATAATACTAATAAATTATAAGAAAACAATTGTATAGGAATAAATATTAAAATCCAATACCTAATATTAATAATGTAATTAATTACATTAAATAGACACTCGTAATTTGCATAATTTTGTTTTGAACATTAGATAAAATTCATTCAGTACGTGTTCCACACCCGACAGTGCAGCACGTGTGTTTCTTATCGCGATATCGTTTTTAAGCTCTCGATAGCACTACTGTCTCACGGAACATTTCAGGTAATATGAATTTTATATAAAACATACTACCACTATGAAACCTAGCAAACCGGGCTCTACGCCCAAATCATCGCTCTCCAGCAAAACTTACTCGATAAATTCGATAAACAAAGGAAATACAATTTCCAAAACTAACAACGTTCAACCAAATTCTACAGTTAAACACAAATCCGTTAATGCAACAGTTCACACGCTCACCGCTAACCAAACCAGTTTCCACGACACTACTAACCTCTCCTCCACCTCCTCAAACTCTCACACCACCTCCGTACACACCGCACACACCCTACCGCTCGACTCAACATCATACAGTAAACAAGCTACAGACACAAACAAGCTGAACTTTGCACTAGCAACGGCCAACACAAATACACCAAAAAGAGAACAGGCTATTGTACTACACCCGATCGACGGGATACCATTAAAAGACTATATCATCGCTATCGGACAAATCATTACTCCGACCAACATCATATTTGTATCCAAAATATCAATGAGCCGCATATGCATTTTTTTATCAAGTGAACATATACTACAATCACTACTAGATAAAACACAAGGAATAGTTAAAATAAACAAACATGAAATCCCTATACGCCGACTCCTCAACCCAGCCAAAAGAATAATCATCTCAAATGTATGTCCTTCCATCCCTAACCAGGCAATATTAAACGCACTAGAACACATCAATATAACACCGATATCAGAAATAAACTACCTCAAAGCAGGAATAAAAGAAACAGGCTACGAACATATACTGAGTTTTCGTCGCCAAATATTTATTAAACATGAAGACGTCACAAAACTCCCCGGAACACTTTTAATAAACATAAATGAAACCCAATTCAGAATTTTTTTCACCGATGATAAAATCACATGTTTCACTTGCAAACAAACAGGTCACACCTCTATGTCCTGCAAAAACAACACGATGAACAACACAAATTCTAATCAACCACCCAACCATCTAAATAATCTTATTCAAATACAACACCACCCGGATGACTACAATATTGAAATACTAGAGAACATACAACCTCCTGATAGCCCACCTCTCGATGAATACGCAGCAAAAAGCAAAATGGACTGGACAAACGAAAACGATCAAACAATACTCAATATCACAGCACAAGAAAATATAAATCCAACTCATAATAAAAAAACAAAAACAACAAATCAATGCGACTCTAACAAAGATAACAGTTCACCTAATACCCACATCACGGAAAACTACAAAAATAATACCTCAAGCAATATAACTCAAGACCAATATAAAAGACCTCTATCGGACACAACTTCTCAAAAATCACCCTCATCCCCAATATCAATCCAGCAACCAACAAAAAAAAAACCAAAAGTTATATCACGCTCTAACTCCTCTAATCAATTAGAACACAACAGTACAGACGACATTCTCAAACCAGCTGAATCATTCTTTGATAGCAATGAAAACAACAGCCCAATATCATATTTACAATTTAAATATATAATAGAAAATTTCAACAACAAACAAACCAATATTCACTCGTTATGTGAAGATATTGACACTAATATACCAGTCATTATGGAAACAATAGAAAAAATCCGACCCTACTTCAATGATCGATCAATGAAATCCAAACTGACCAAACTGTCAAACCTTCTATTTCAAAGCAAACCCCCCACAACCAGTGAGGAAACATTTTAAAATTAATATATACCAAATGCAACCATAAAAAAAAAAAAAAAAAA
>NW_026099574.1:6252399-6261181 GCF_025091365.1 Daktulosphaira vitifoliae | reverse complement strand
AAAAAAAAAAAAAAAAAAACATAATCCCTCACCAAGCAAATCATACACATATTATAATTAATATGAATAGCACAAAAATAATACAATGGAACCTAAACGGTTTCTATGAAAAATTAGACGAAGTCAAACTCATTATCCAAAAACACCAACCGGACATTATTTGCTTACAAGAAACAAATTTTAAAAACAACCAAACAGGGTTAATAAAAAATTACAATTGTTATCACACAAATAGAATAAACTGCCTTCGAGCTAGTGGAGGTACAGCAATATATGTTAAAAATAACTTACCCAGTACACAGTTATCCATTAATACGCACTTAGAAAACACCTCCGTTAAAGTCCACCTATATGACTCAACAATTAACATCTGCAATATTTACCTCCCCAACCAAACACCATTCATTGATTCAGACCTAACAAATATTCTTAATAAATTGCCGTCACCAAGCCTAATTCTAGGCGACTTTAATAGTCACAACTATATGTGGGGTTCAAGTAAAATAGATGACAGAGGAAAAGAAGTAGAAAAATTCATAGATAGTCAAAACCTTGTATTGCTCAATAATGGTGAACCCACAAGAATTAGCCCAAACGACGGAAAACTTTCATCTATAGACTTAGCGATGGCAAACCCAGCACTAGCTCAAAGACTAGAATGGTCAACTTCAAATGACATTTACACCAGTGACCATCTACCTATAATAATCCAGTATATACCAAGACAAAATAACTTTCATCAATTAAACGCAACCAAGTGGAACCTAAAATCCCCCAAATGGGACTTATTTTCTTCAAAACTAGAAAACAAAATAAAATACACTTCAAACTATGAAAATAAAAACATAGAACAACTAACTGAATTTTTAACAGAAGCAATTTTAGAGACAGCGAATTTAACCATAGGTACGAACACAATTAAAAATATGAAACCTAGAGTACCTTGGTGGAACAACGAAATAAAAGAAATAATCAAAATAAAAAAAAACATTTTTAATAAGTATAAAAAAAACAAAACACTAGATAATTTTATTGAACTTAAACAGGCAAGGGCTCGAGCCAAATTCTTGATAAAAAGTAGCAAAAAGAAATCTTGGCAGGAATTTACAACAACAATAAACCACCAAACTAACTCAAAAATAATATGGAACAAAATTCGATCATTAAAAGGACTTAACCGTGACAAAACCATTGAACTTCTTAACGAAGAAAACTCATCTTTAATTACAAACCCAGAAGAAGTAGTTAACAACATAGCAAAATACTTTCACCAAAACAGCAGTGACATTAATTACAGCGAAGAGTTTAAAAAATACAAACAACAAGCAGAAAATAATATAATAGAACCTTTAGGTGACCCTCTAGCAGCATTACAATTGCAACTAAATATACCAATAGGAATGGACGAACTAAACACAACAATTAAAAAATGCAAAACCAAAAGCGCAGGTCCAGATAATATCCCTTATTGCTTTATACATAATTTTGGCCCACTAACCAAAGCTTGCCTATTACATTTATACAATAAAATCTATGAAGAAGGCAAATTCCCCATAAACTGGAAAACAGGTATTATTATACCAATTCACAAACCAGGAAAAAACAAATTCAAAGTAGAAGGATACAGGCCAATAACATTACTTAATACAATGTGCAAAATATTTGAAAAAATAATAAATTTTAGACTTAATTGGTACCTAGAAAATATATCTTTTTTCATCCCCCAACAAAGTGGTTTCCGCAAAAAACGTTCTACAATAGACAACCTGATGTTTATCAAACATGAAATTGAGAATTGTTTTAAAAGTAAAGGGGTACTCGGTTTGGTAAGTTTGGATATAAACAAAGCCTATGATACCACCTGGAGATACGAAATATTAAGACAGTTAAGCAAAGTACTTTCTAAAGGTAACATGTACAATACCATAACAGACTTCTTGAGTGATAGAACGTTTCGAGTTAAAAATAATAACATTATATCTGACATTCACGAACTTCAAAATGGGGTACCTCAAGGTTCAGCCCTATCGGTCACCCTTTTCCTAATAGCAATAAATAATATTGCCACAAATATCAAACCTCCAGTTAAGTACACGCTGTTTGCAGATGACTTCAACTTTATGTGTTGCAGTACCAATCAAAACACAGTACAAAAATTCTTACAAGAAGCAACTACTAACATACAAGGGTGGTCTACGAAAACTGGATTCAGCTTTTCACCTCAGAAATCCAATTGCATATTATTTACAAAAAGAAGAAAGAAAACTTCACTAAAAATTGTACTTAACAACAACGAACTACCAGAACTAAAATCAATTAAAATATTGGGAATCGAGTTTGACTCAAAAATGACTTTTGGATTACATATAAAGGGTATAAAATCAAATATACAATCATACTTAAATATTCTCAAAATTATATCTCATACTACATGGGGTGGACAAACTACAACACTGATACAACTTTTTAAGTCACTTATTTTGTCCAAACTAAACTATGGTATAATCATATACAAAAACACGAATAAATCTAACTTGAAAATAATTAACACCATTTACAACTCCGGTATAAGAATGACTCTAGGAGCATTCAGAACTAGCCCAGCAGAAAGTATGTATAATATTACAAATATACCTCCACTAGAAATCAAGACAGCAGAACTTGAGTTAGTGTACGCAGCGAGAATAATACGACAGAGAGACAATCCAGCATCAAAGGTAATTGAAAAACTCAAAAGAAAAGCATATGAAAAACATATTCCTTTGGATTTTATAATCAAATCTGAAAAATCCCTTCAATCACCATGGTCTTTAAACTTTAACATTAATACGGAATTAACCAAATTTCATAAAAAAGACACAATGCCTTCTACCTACAGATCCAATATGAATGCAATACTCGAGCAATACCAAGACTATACTAGCATATTTACTGACGCATCAAAACTTGAAAACGGCTCAGGCATAGCGGCAATGTCGGAAAAGAGTAAAATAGTACTTACAAATCAAACAAAAAGCAGTATATTTACTCTTGAAGCAATAGCTATATCAACTGCGATTGACATGACCTTAGAACAACCAAGTAAAAAGTATATCATATTCAGTGACTCTCTTAGTGTGATCGAATCTATTAAAAATAAATTTTCGGACGAAGAATTAACGCAAAGTATACACAACAAACTTATATCGGCGTCCAACCTAGGTAAAGAAATAATCATCATGTGGGTACCAGGTCACTGCGGCATAAAAGGAAACGAAGAAGCAGACAGGGCAGCTAAAAGCGCAATAACCAACACAAGTGCAACAACAATTAAGAAACTCACAGTAAAAGATATAATACGTTTAATAAAAGAAAACACGACTAAAGAATGGCAACTAAGATGGCAAAATGGATATTCCAAACTCCACGAAATAAAAAAATCCATAAAACCGTGGCCAAAATCTGTCTCGCTAAAAAGAAACGAAGAAGTAAAAATTAACAGATTACGAATAGGACACACCTTAATGACACACAAACACATACTGGAAAAGAATGAGGAACCAATTTGCGAAGTTTGCAACACCGCCAAAACCGTCAAACATGTAATAACAGAATGCATAAAATTTGAAGAGTTAAGAGCAGAAAACAGCATTGACCACTCATTGGCAGTAAGCCTGGGCCCAGATGAAAAAGAACAAAGAAAAACATTAAAATTCCTATATGATTCTAACCTGTACATAGATATTTAATTTCAATATAAATTTAAAAAAATAAATAAATAAATAAATTGTAAATATTTCTACTTATACCACATAATTGTAAATAATTTTTAATTGTAAAAAAAAAAAGAAATATTGTAAAAATTATAGCTAATGGCCATAGCTGCCGATGCTGATAAAGATCAAAAAAAAAAAAAAAAAAAAAAAAAAAATAATTACTAAGTAGGGCATAATTTAGGATATAAAAGTTGATGTTGCTATTGTAATAATCCATAAATTTCTTAAATTAAACACTATTTACAAAAGTGTTACTTATGATTTAACTTCTTTTAGATATCATCTATACTTGTCTCAACTATGCCACGTCCAAGCTGTGACGCGACACCACTGCACTACCGTTTTTAAAATTTTTTTACTTTACATTTATTTTTACTGAATAAAAATAAATAAGAAGAAAATATAATTTTTTTATTTAAATGAATGGAAAAAATTGGTTTGTCTTTATTAATGATAATATGGTGTGATATTATCATTATTATTATCACATAATATTATATGTATTACAATATTTGTACTTTTATTTTATAATTATACTCATTATTTAGTAAACAATTTAAAGTGTTATTTATTTTTAATTATATTTTGTTGAATATAGACGTATATTATATATCGTACGATGTACGAATATATTACGTTTTATAATCATAATCATCCAACAAAATTTTATGTTATAATCAGTAAAAAGAAGCTAACGCCTAAAAATAAATACTTTGGCAACATAACATAGGTCTGGCGTAACAACACTATTTTATTTCCAATAAAGACCAAACATAGTGAAAGATGCCAAGCACTACGTATAACTTTGAATATGAATATTTAAATATGTTTAAATATCAGATTCATAGCAAATTTATCGTCAACACATACAAATTTTTGACGAAACGAGTTTAATAAAATTAGCATCCATTTTTACGATAGTTACGATTTGTTATTGAAATTACTAATCTTCAATAAACAAAACACAATTTTTTTTTGAATAAATATTAGAGTATCAATCACGTTTTAACTTATAATCAAATATTAGAAAAGCAAAACATAGAAAAAAAATGTATGCTATCTTAAAAATTAATACATACGATTTTTTAATTTTGAGGAACTCAAAAACGTTTGAAGGTACTAAGAGTCTCCAAGTTTTTAAAGATTTACATTTAAAATATGAAATTAAAAAATAAGAACATATATAGGGTTATTTCATTTATAATTAACAAGTCAAAGGACTGTGAATATTTTTGTCGTTTCTTTAGTCAAAATAATGATAAAAAATCGAAAAAACGTTTGGTTTACAACTTTAAAAAATAAAAAAAATTGATTTTTCTTGAATTATACTATGAATNTAAATAATAAAAAAAAATTGATTTTTCTTGAATTATACTATGAATGCCAAGATTAAGAGCACTGTGTTTATATATTAATGATATGTAGGTTTGATTTTTATTTATTAAATTTTTATAAATACTTAATTTTATAAATAATTCATAAAATTATAAAAAAACAACTTATAGTTTCTTTTCTGTGAAGTTCNATTCATTAAATTATAAAAAAACTATTTATAGTTTCTTTTCTGTGAAGTTCATAGGCCCATATTAGAATAACATATTTGTGGATGCTTATGTATTTTCTTCCTGTCATAAAAAAATACTATACGTATATGTATATGACAACACTATTAAATTTTTATAATTTTTAAGGCGTTAATTAGTTAACTAACCTCTTTTTTGTTGCGCTTATCGCAAAGCCATTAAAAAAAGCGTGTTTCCCTGACCGAGGTCCCTAGTTCAACATTGGGTCTGTTGATCAGACCGAAACATCATATATTTAAAAATATATATTTTGACCCCCCTTTAATGAAAAATTTCTGCGGANTATATATTTTGACCCCCCTTTAATGAAAAATTTCTGCGGACGCCATGACTGTAATGGTACTTTTTGATCCATGAATTTGTTTTCACATCGCCCTTAAAATTTTTTGGATATTTGAATACTCATTGGATATGCAATGCGTTGTCTAGGGCTACATACAATAATTTCACGATTGAGTAAAAACAATTCATAGTCATATCCATATTATGAATTATATTATATACTTTTATTAAAATATTTAATGGGTTCAAACTTCTCCTCCCCTTAATAATATTTCTATATAAATTTACATACTTAATGGGTGAGTAGTTGAGAGAATTTGGGGGGCCTAACCTCTATCTTAATTACGCCTTTAATATAAAAATAATTTTATTTAAATATAGTTCTATATAAAAATAGAACTTGAAACAGTAAAATTATTTTAAGATTTACCTTATAAATAAAATATTCGGGTGCAAGAAATTGTAAAAATACTAACAAAAATTATCAGTCACCCTTTATAGTATTTAAATTATTGAAATATAAAGTAACGACATAAAAAAAAAAATTATGTAACTTGGTTGTTACTACTAATATTTGAATTTTCAAACATAAAAATACGACTTCGAAAATTAAAAACGAATTATTTAATAACCAACAACTTGTTTTATTTATGTTTTAATTTTTATAATAATTAATGGCTTATTATACAGTAACATTCTTATGAAGTAAATAGTAATGAATATAATAAATAATAAGGATTGTTTAGTTTCAGTAAATTGATAATAAAGGTTACAATAATATTACTAATATTCGGTTACAATATGATTTATATAAAAATTGATTATGATATACAGTAATGTAAAATATTCATTATTTTTGTTATTACTTTTATTGTCAAAAGTCTTGATCAAAAATACAATTTGAAAGTCACATTATATACTACTAATATATCATAGAAGAAAGAAAAATTCTAAAAAAACTAAAATCACAGATTTGTACAAAATAATAAATTGTATTTGCATATTATTATTTTGTACAATATAAAAATAAACTAAAATGACCAACAATTTGATAAGACTTTTTTGTTATAAAAAACAACTATTTTTCACTTAACTATTATTTCAAATTCAGTGAACATTTATACAATAGAGTTTAACAATACTATTTTCAATAATAATAAAATGACACAGTAAAGCTTAAAAGTTTAAAATTAAAACTCATGATTTATTATTCATCTAAAAATAACAAAGTAAAACTCAAAATTATAAATATAATGAATAATTAAATCAAAATATTTAAATAAATGGTTAATATGTTTATTTGGAACAAGGGAAAAATATTTATATTTAATTGTATAAGTATTATAATACTGTAGCAAAACGAGCTTATGTATATGTTCCTTTATGTAATATAAAATACAAAGCCTTACCCAAGTAAAGAAATCTCTAACTAATGAAATATTCTTTAATATAAATATGTACTAATGCTTAAGCGCTTGACTATTATTGCTCATTTATAAAGGTGGTAAACAGTTAAAATAAAATATAAGCATTTTTATTGCACATTTTGAAAATAATGAACATAGCTACTAAATATTTAACAAATATAAATAAGTATGTATAATTAAATACATTTCTATAAAAAAATTTCTAGTATAATTTATAATAATTATAATAAATTTGTAGGGTAAAGTTAAACACAGAGTATTAACAGATAGCTATTTAAAAAAACAATGTTTTCCTACAATATGTTTATATATGACTAGTGCTGTTTTGTTAAAACAAATAATAGTTCTTAATTATATGATAAATTTTTAATGATACCTATCTGGCAACTGTCTAACTTTCATAGAACCATCAGCACCACAAGAAAAAAGCCTTGCTGATGAATCTACATGTAATTGTGTGACTCCTTGACCAATATGTTTAAAGAAACTAGAGCGAGCATGTTCTGCAGGGAAAGTGTACATTAATTGATGAGTGGACAAATTCCATATCTGTAACACAATATAAGAAAAAATTGATGTTTGAGTTAAAAAAAAAAAATGATTTTGTTTTGTTGTTACTAAATTTACAATTTTACAATACTATACAAAATTTAAAGATCAGGCAAATATTTTGATGAAATAAAAATAATAATGTTAAATTTTTTTTTTGTTTCTTTTAGGTACATACTTTTCTTAATTATCAATTAATAATTACTTTTTATGATCATTTCTTTTCCTTAAAGTACACAATAAGTAGAGAGTAGATTTATATGTATTTATAAATTTTGTTAAGTTATTCCAAACATTAACAGTTTTTACAAATTTGTATTAGTATTCTTGAAAATTTAGTAATATGATTTAATTGAAATTAGTGTTGGTAGGATTAGGGTGATATATTACCTCTAAAACGAAAAATATTTCTATGTTACAGTATATTCCAACAACAAATTTGGGTCCTTTCATAATAACTTAGACAAAATTTATAAATACATACAAAATTACTCTTTAATTATAAGTATGTCAACTTTATTTTAGCTTCGATGTGAAGCTGAGAAGGTATTAATTTTACTATGATGTGTTTTTTTTTGTGTCTGTTACCACTTTTTCTCAGCTCTCACCAAACCAATTTCTTTCAACGATACGTCAAAAGATCACAAATCATATCTAGTCAAAGACATTACCCTCAAAAATTGAAAAAAATTCCCTCGTTTCTCGTAAATGGGGGAAACCTCCAAAAAAATTACAAATTTAAAAATCGCTAATTTTCAAATTTTTTCAATTTTTTTTACTTAAAACTGCCATAACTTCTTCAAAAATGAACAAATCAATATAATTTTTGTTTTTTTATAGATGCTTGATGTCTTTACCTATCATTTGGTATATTTTTTTTATAAATTTAACTCTTTACCAGCCACCAAGGGGGAATTCAAAATGACAACTTTTTCAACTGAACTTTTGAAAGTGTCCCGGAAATACTGACACTTTTATATAAATCTTAAATTAAAGCTAATGTAATATATTTTCTTATGGAAAAAAAAAATTTTTGTACTTTATTTTGTCTTCACGGTGAAAACGGCTACTGATTGATATTTTTGTGTGAAAATTCTCGATTTTATATTTTACATTTTTTACTTTAAGTGACGAATGCAACGTACAGTTTCTGAGAAGGTAACACTTGGGTCTTCCACGTCTGTGG
>NW_026099574.1:6240078-6252299 GCF_025091365.1 Daktulosphaira vitifoliae | reverse complement strand
CCGCGTGGAGTTACAAACTTACAACATACAACAAACAAACAAACAACATACATGTGAAACTAATATAAGCGTGTTAAAAAGTAACGGGTATTTTCATAAACTGTTTAAGTGTAATATTGATTATACAAATAAAATTTTGTCTATGAAATACAAACTCTTAAGCTAAAAATAAATTTCCTTCTTTGGTTTATATAATTTTGATTTAATAAAAAAAATATAAAATTACATTAAATTACTTTTTTGTTGGTGTGAGATCGCTTAAGTTGAATCTACATCCATATCTTCCTCCTGAGATAGCTGGCATTTGTTGCACATAATGGAAGTAAACAAGTGTACTTTACATTTATTTTTACCACACTTTTTACATTCTAGTCGTGTTCTGTTATTCTTCTTTGATCCACAAATATAGAATATACCTCTCTTAATTGGTCCAGCTTGCTCGTCATTAGAACTCTTTTGCTCTTTATACTGTTCCAAGAACACCATCAAATCTTTTGGCAAACTGTTTATTTTAGATTGTTCTTTCAAGTTTTCATTCATCAACTTCAATGACAACTTGTATAGGTATGGTCTTCTTGTATTATTTTTGATATGATGGTTGTTGAATTGAAAAATCCTCAACGAATTGATTCCTGTCAGATCAAGTAGCCGGAAAAATATTGTCATAGGCCACCATTGTGTTTTCCTCGAAGTACTTATTCTTGAACACATGAGATCAACCGTATCAACCCCACCTTTCGTAAAATTATAATCCATAATCTGTATTGGATTTTTTGTGTCGTTATCAATAATGTCGGAGTCATGCATGGTAGACTGTACTACTACGGCTTTCTTTTTGTTATCATTGATATCAAAGTTTTGTCATCTTGGCACCCAAACATGTAGTATTCAGACAAAGAGTTTTTATCGACACTCACAAATTCTGGGGGAATTTATATTTTATTTTTTTTCATTGTTCCCAAAAAAGTAAAGCGTACGCTGAGTAGATATTCTACCAAGAGATAACTTATAAAATAATTATCTGTTGTAAGGTTTCGGTTTGTCCCTTTAATACTTTTAACTAACCTCATTACAACGTCATAAGGTTTATTTGATATAATGTTGGAACCTATATTTTGTTTTCCACAATACACATCCAAGTCATATGTATAAAACATACGAGCATCACACAATGCATATATTTTTAGCTCGTACTTAGCAGGTTTTTGGGCTATGTACTGGACCAGGAAGAGTTTTTAATATATTATTAGACTTTGTTTTTAAAGGTAGAACAATATTGTTGCTTGCCCAGATTGTCTCATTGTCCTTACCTATATAAAATTTTAAATCGGCTATTTTATCATTTTGTACATTCTTGTCATCTTCCTCAAAGTCTATATCGATCTCTGAATCACTGTTATTATTTCCCTCTTCAATAAACTCTAAACCATAATCTGGATCTTCTAAATTGTTGTGATACTACAAAAAGTTACCTAGGTCGTATAAACTGGGGCCAAACTGGTCCTCTCTTTCCTCCCTATCTAATTCGGCTAGGACTCGAGCGATTTCTTCATCGGTGTTATACTGTTAATCCCTGATCAAAAATAAATAAACCATCGTTCATTTTCTCAACAAAACTATATCATTTTTAAAAATGTAAAAGAAAAAAAAAGTGATTTTATGAGAATTAAAAAAATAGTATTGTTAAGAATTGTAAGCAATCAGGAAAATGAATAATTACTATTTATATTAAATTTATCAGAATTGTAATGGCAGTTCTAAGTAAAAAAGTGAAAGATTAACGATTTTTAAATTTATAATTTTTTGGAGATTTGGAAATAGGGGTCATTTACGGCAACGAAGGAAATTATTTCAATTTTTAGGATAATTTCTTTGACTAGATATGATTTTTGATCTTTTGGAGTATCATTGAAAGAAATCGGCTCGATGAGAGCTGAAAAAAAGTGGTAACAGACACAAAAAAAAAAATACATCATAGTAAAAGGTAAATCGAAGGTAAATAATTTTAAGTCTAAGAATGCATAAATTATTTTTAAAAAAAGTTATATTTAATAATTAGTAGATTAAAAATTAATTGATTTGTCAAAACTTTGTCGACTACATGTGTATACGTATATAACTCAAATTTTAAAAGTATGACTGATAAAACTTATCAACTTCTATGTATAAGAAAAGCTTTTAACTATTTTTTCAGAATACAGTCGTGTCTTTAATAGCAATATTTGTGTATTTCTTAATACAATCAACAGGTAATATAAAACATGTTTTTCTATTTATTAAACCATCTTGGGACAAAATTTGTTTACATTGAATATTATTTGTTCAGAATAGTTGTCATGTTCAATATCTTTTCTCAAAATATACAATCTTTAAATTTGTTTTTTCGATAATGATTCAATAACATAATTTGTTCACTAAAAATAAAAATCAATGATACAATTAATTTGTTAAATAAATTATAATTATAATTGATATTAACATTAGGAGTTTTTTCAAGTTCTAGTAAGTAAAAGTTATGAATAAAATTTTTTTCTTGTAAGTGTACTCAACTTTTTACAACAGTATCTTACTAATAATTTAGATTTATAAATAAAAAATTACCAATTATTTTAAAATCTAGAGTTTTTTTGATTCATTTCATAATCTAAGAATATGTCTTTTCGAACAAACATCATTAACATCCGTTATATTGTAATTAATTCTATTATTATACAGGTAATTCTTTAAATTCAAGTAAATATTTAATAAAATTAATAATTTTTCGTTTAAACTTTATTTTTAATTTTGTTGATTATTTATTTTAATTATAACTAACTAGCTAGGTCACGCATTACTCCGATCTCAGAAGCCAATTGGTTTTTTATACCATCGATATTTGCAGATACACAGCATTTATTAATGGTAATGAGGGACATTGTTGTGAGTTTATAAATACATTAATGGCAATACAGAAAGTATATCTAATGATAGTCATAATTGACAAAAAACACACTGTGACTGTGACAGCCAAAATAAAACTTATTAGCTACCTGTATTTATAATCCATTGTGTATAATACATGTGTATTAACTTAAAAATTTGAAACTTTAAATGTTTGTATCTAATAAACGAATAAATTTTTATTAAACATTAAAATGCCATTTAATATTAAATTATAAACTAACATATCACATAACATCGAATCAATACTCCAGCATGTGACTCTGAGTACCGTCAAGTTTTCGAAGACCCCGTCTTTCGAAAGGGGGAACATGTTTGAGATAGACGATAAGGCGTTTTTCAATATGTGATAATAAATTATTAATTAAAAACATATCATGTATAATTTCAAGCAAATCTCTTCAAAATAAGCAATTGTTAATACTTTATTTTACAGGAGAACAATTAGAAGGTTAGTGTTTTTTTTCCAATAAATTTATTTAAAGAAATCCAAAGTATTTTACATTTACATTTTTTATGCTTAATAAATGTTATGAATGTTATTACATTTACAGAATATTATTCAACATGCGACCTTAGTGACGGTATGTCCATTATTAAAAACATCATCACAAAACTATGATAGACACTTTATCAAAAAAATATCACATGTTCACAAACACTCAAATAAATGTGAATTAGGATTGTCCTTAGATAATGTTAGACTTTATGGTATGAGTTTTTTTTTTTTTGGAGGGGGAAGTAATCTAAAAAAAACTATAAATCCACTCCTCGAGTTAAACATCAAACTTTCTTGTAGTGATAAATGTTGACTAAAGATTCGAAACTTTTTTTTTAATATTTTAAGGGTGTTTTTAAAAACATTAAGTGATGAGAAGTTCAAATTTCGAAAATAAAGATTTCATTCTATATTTAAGGACTACCCGAATGTGACATTAAAAAGTAAGGTCATAGTTTTTTGAATAAATGTGTATTACACACTTATTCGAGTGCTTGTGGATGTATAATATTTTTTATTTTTCCGTTTGGGGAGTACACAACGTGGACAGTATAGATTCTCCTTTTTTTCGATAAGGATCCTTCTTATAATTAAATAATTATAAATACATTATTTTACAGGAGAAGAATTAGAAGGTTAGTGTTTTTTTTTCCAATAAATTTATTTAAAGAAATGCATAAGTTATAGACAATTTACATTTATTATGCTTAATAAATATTATGAAAATCATTGAAATTACAGGATATTTTTCACCATGTGACTTTAGTGACGTTATTAAAATTATAATAAATTATTAATCAATAATTGGTTAAGTTGGTATTAAGTCTCACAATTAACTAATTCTATGTAGTTATAGTGTATAATTAATTTGTTCGTATTTTCAGATGAGGAAGTTAGTAAGTAAATATGTAATGTTTATTATTGGATAATTAATTATTCAAGTTCATTTTTACTTGTGATATTTTATAATGCAATGTTTAAAATATTGATCAGTTTATATCCTTCTATTTCCCAAACTTAACATGCTCTATAGAGGGTGGTGGTCCTCTTTCACATGTTAGAGATTCAAAGAGGGTTCTTGGCTAGACCAATGATGAGCAGGACGGATTGCACCTGAGACAAAACAGTACCAATGAAAAAATCACAAGAAAATTTCGCTGGCACCCTAGGAACAAACCTGGAACGCTATATGTCGGAACATACATTTCTACCCACAATGTCAGGCTGACTCAAATATGTAATATTTATTATTCGATAATTAATAATTCATGGTAATTTTTACTTGTGTCAATGTTATATGGAATGACTAGGGGTCTCATTCAACACCCCCCTGTTAGATGACAAGTCAGTTAGTAGTGGTGTTGATCTGTTTATTTTATTTAGAAAAAAACACTAGTATTGGGCATTTTCGAATATTTTAAACTATCGAATAACTATTCGAATTGTTTCTGTATAACCGAATAGTTTTTGAATGACTATCAAATAGTTCGATAGTTACTATTCGATATTTCCCATCACTAAAAAACACTGTCGATGACACAAATAAAGAAACCAAAGAATCAATATGCAGGTTTTGTCCAAATTTTTATTGAAATAAAATAACAGTTATCATGCGGTAACGACAAAAGGCAATGATATGGCTGGACTTTGTATCGTGATCAGTGATAGTCCATCAACAATCATTTACACGTAGTAGGGTAATGGTTGATAAAAGGAGCACGGGTCACGTGGCTCTGTGTAACATGAAGCGATACAAAACTGTTTCAAGAAATCATTTTTTTCTAATTCTAAATTCAAATTTTACTTTATAACGTCACAAATTTGAAGGTGGATCGTTTATTTTTATTATGTCAACTTATATATTTTTTATGGCGCAATTATTTTTGCAGCTGATTGCTAGATAAGATGAAAAAAGATAATAAATAAAATTAAAGTCTAATTGTTTATCGGTATTGATCCCTCCCAAAAACACAGGTTGTTAGATCGGTGTTGGCTATTCATCTCCCTTCTGTCATTGACCGTATTAGAGTGCATATTTTTCTTATTTGCTTGTGATTATTATTTTTTCAATTATGGAGTAAAGACACCAACGGTAAATGCCCAGGTCTTTTCGGCGAAGTATTTAGATTATTCGGAGACCAAGTATCGTTTTCTTTTTTATGACTATATTTATGTAATGAGCTATATTTTTTATTAATTTTTTTATTTTATTTTCGTTACCTTTCTTTATAGACACGGTTTTTGGTACATTCGTATTTTTGTCCATGTTTAATTTAATTTTCTTGTTTAATATTTGATAGGTGTGACACCTTGGTTAGGTGGTGGCGACACTTGCTATAATAGCTAGTTGTTATGCAAAGTGGCAAACAACGTTGTTCTTACAGGCTCACAAAACGCTCACTTGCAATTTAATATACAGAGTGATTTTTTTATCATAACCCACTCAATTACTTACAGAATAATAATAATTTAAACATTTTTTTTTATTATTATCTTTAGTTACACATTATTCTTGAATTATTAACTATGTAATACTTTTTAAGTTCATCCCTTATGCCTGGTAAGGGTGTCAACTTTGTTTTTTTAAATGGTAACACATATTTTTAATTTAATAAAATGTTTGAGTTTTTAATTCAATAGTAAATGGAATTTGAATTTTTAATGAAACTTAATTTGTTTATTAGATATAAACATTTAAAGTTTCAAATTTTTGAGTTAATATATAGGTATAATACACAAGGGATTACAAATATAGGTAGCTAATTGATTTTTTATGACATCGATATTAGCAGGTACATAGCATTGTTATTATCAATGATAGTAAGGTACATTGTTGTTAGCTTATAAATACACTAACTGTTAATACAAAAAGTATATCTATTGATAGTCATAATTGATAATAAACAATCCGTGACTGTGATAGCAATATTTTTAACTTTATAATGCTATAACTTATTGAAAAATATATGGATCAACATAATTTTTTTATGAGAAATAATATTTTGTAATAATCCCTTTTTCATTCAGGATATTAATAAGAAAATAGCAGATCATGTAGCTTATGGAATAATCCAACAATTTTTTAATATTAAACACTATCTAAAGATTAGCATCGAAGCGTTTTTATTTTGATAGTGATTTTAATCTCTGTCAGATATCATTATATTTGATCCAACCATGCCACGTCACTAGTGTGCCGCGACCCCCCTGTGCTGGGTTTTTTTTTCTCTAGTATTAACAAATTTAAAATGACTTGAACATTGAAGATGAATTATTTTTATAATATTGTATTCTATAAACAAATTTTAATATAATTTGATGGATATAAATTGATAAAATAATAATAAAATAAAGTGTAAGTAAAATTATATTATATTTAATATTTATTTTTAACATAACCGATTCCTGTATCTATTAATTTTCTTCGGAGTTAAAAAATGAATTAACATTAATTAATGTTTATTTAAATTAAATAAATACGTTATAATGCATTACTTGGCCCTCATAACAAATTAATTCTTTTTTTAGAGTGTGGGATTTGTTTAGATGCTCTTGATGAAGAAACACGTACTTTAAAATGTTGTAACAGGAAGTATTGTAAAAAATGTATTACTTCTTGGCTAAATACAGGTGTTGATAGATGTCCTTTATGCTTTATTGCTATACCTAATTGTAAGTATTAAAAAGTTTATATTTAATTTATAACAATACAAAAAATGTAAACTTGATTTTATTGTTTCACAAGGCTAAGATAGCAGATAATCAGGGGTATTATAAGACATGTTTATTAAAGCCATTATACCTAAATCAGTCTTTCAGAGTGCTAAGTTTCAATAAATAATTATATTATTTTTTTATTCGATATTTTTTATTTTGATTTTTTATATTTTACCAGAGTCAAAATTTTATTACGAGTCTTAATTTTTATAGGTCAAAAAGTGAATAAAATATGCAAAGCATATTCTATTTATTAAATTAAAATTTATAAGACGTATATATTAATTTTTCAACAACATTTAGCTGATAGAAAGCAAATTAACAATTTTTTCTTAGCCTATTACGTAATGAGAAATTTTACATTTGCGATAATTACAGTATTAATAATTAATACTGTAATGCTTGTTCAGCTCTTCATACATAAGTGGCGCGTTTAACGATTGTCTTAATTAAATGTGATTTCACAGAGTCTACCAAAGTGTGGGGTGAATGAGCATACAAAATATTCTACATGATATCAGCTTTAATTAATCAGTTCTGAAGTTCCATTTGATGTTTCTTTGGCAAAAATATTTTTTTTAATTCCCTCAACTTAGAAATCACCAATAAAATTTGCCTAATATCAAATTATGTCGATGACAAACTTTCTTTAACGTGATTAAAAATGACTGGGTATCATTTTCACAAGCCGCATCTTTAAAAATGCAATTATTATTTTTGGCATTCACTTAATTACAATTATTTTATGAAAAACTGTATTCTTGAAATAACGTATAAAACTATGTTATCATAATTTTTCTTATTATTTATCAATTTTGTTTTTAATAATCAATCACAAAATAAAAAATAATTCGATTCAATATTTTGTTAAAAAATTCTGCAAAATGGATGCGAAATATCTTTTATTTCTAAAACAATTTGAATTATTATTTTAGTATAGAATATAATTTAAGTATAGTTTCTAGTAAATATTTAAAATAACTTTTTTTTTTAATTTCTTAGTATGTTATGCATGTAAATCGGATATTTCTGGTAGTGGGAAAAAGTATGTAACAACATGTTGTAAAAGAATATTATGTTACAATTGCTTTTTACAGAATTTTAAAGAAAAATATCATTTACGTTGTCCTTTTTGCAAAATACTTAGAGAAAAAGGTAATAACATTTTAGTTTTAACTTTATTACATACTAGTTCTATAAAAATAGTGCTGCCTATGATATTTTAAATAAAATTTTAATGAATATTATTAAATAAAATATTAAATTTATCGTAAGGGTAAATTTTAGAAAGTTCAACGAGAACAATTAAATAGATAATGTTATAAATAAAATGTGGACTGATAGAAAAATAGTTCTCTACTATAAGATTTTTCATAAAAAAAAATAATAGGTTCCTATTGAACATTCAAAAGTTACCCATAAAATGTACCTTTTGTAATAAATATGTCTTACCTAAACTTATAATATTTACAATGATTTATAAAAATAAACTAAATTTTATTAAATTTATTTTCATTAAAAAATGGAGTTTAGTATACATAATAAATCACACTGTACAATGAAAAAGTTACGACTAAAACAATTAAATAGTATATAGTAGGGAATGAGGTTTTTCCCTTACATCTACCCTCAGAACGACTTTATCATAAAACATTTATGATTTAAATTTCTTTAAAATTTAAAAAATCACAACTACTACCAAAAATTATTTATTTAGAGACAATAATTGTTATCACAAATATTATATACTTATAATTGTATTTACCTAGTAGAGTTGGGTAAGTGGCTTTAAAAATTAATAAAATTATTTCACTGACTACTAAGGAGTTAAAAAAGTAATTTAATGATCACCAACAAATAAATAACCACATTAACAACTCATTAATAAGTTTTTAAGTCAATTAATAAAATGCCCTAGTGGTTAATAGTATGTTTAGAATTACTTGACAAAATGTGTAAAGGCACACAATTTTTAAACCTATAACTTACCAACTCATGGAAATTTTCAGGTAAAAAATTTGAAGTAATTAAGTTGAAAACATTATGTAATGAATGTAAAACAAAGAAAGGAAAATATAGCTATTCATCAATTTGTCCACATGTTTTTTGCAAGGAATGCTTTAAAAAAATAAAAAAAGAAAACGAACATTGCCCATATTGTAATCAACCACTTATAAGACGACAAGATAGCCGTAAGTTATATATCTCATACATGCATCGTGTCTTAAACCTAACTGACAATACTTATAACTTTTGGTACCATGTTTATTATCTGTGTGGGTTTCTCTCCGAAGAGATTTACCTACAACCGTGATAAGCGTTAACATTGGGTGTTTTTTCCTGGGGCACGGAGATTCAGTGCGAACTGGAGCGATGATACCATTGGTCTTCGCTCGCACTGTTTCCTCAAACAGAACACTAGCGCCGGACAACTAAGTTATTCGTACCGTTCGTCTTTGGTTTGCACCAACCTCAGGCACCCCATAGTAGGATCGCGGCACTATCCAAGCCACTTCGTATTATGATATACACAACCTCCAGTATACCTCTCCACTGGAAAAGGCTGGTAGGTGACAAGGACAGGTCAAGTGACCCGTCTCTCTGATTTCCCTGAGACCATAAACCACAAAGTCACTCCTGTGACAGCCACCACGGATCCAAGCACCACTAAACCCGATTGGTAAACCGTGACACGACTTACGTCGCAAGAATGTGGTCGACACTGGTTTTGAGGGTAGAGACCCGTGGGCCGTTTATTAAATGAGCGACAACAGATTATTTTAACAAAAATAAAACAAACCGAAAAGATAAACACAGTAATAATAATCTTCGCATAATATCGCAGCACTTTCGCTGGCGTCGACGACGCGATGTTCGGCGTAATCCTTGGACGGCAAAATGGTTAGCAGCGTTGTAGGCGACGGTGCGCGGGTGCGGTTCGGCTGTCGACGTTGTCGCTTTCACAACGGGAGGAAGACTCTCGCATCATTTTCGGCGGGTCGTCGTCGGCCGTGCGGCATTTGCTGGACTTTGCACCGTAGCGTATAACACGCGGTGTTGGTCAGTCAAATACTCATAGTAGGGCGACGGCTGATAAAGATGGCACGAGTCGCGGGGCATCGTGTATAACGAAGCGACGCGGGCCGTGTCAACCGGTCTGATAACGAGTGTCAGGACTTTTGGTATAATTATCATTTTGTCCAAATTTTGTTGGCTTAGACGCAAAGCTGAAAAGATATTAATTTTTTCTTAGCTCACACCCTTCCAATTTCATTCAACGATATGTCAATAGATCACAAATCGTATAATGTTGAAGACATTTCCCTTAAAGTTTATATATATCGTATATTTCCTCTTATATAATATCAATTTTTAAAAATCTCATCATTTACCTGGCCATATAGAAGAATTAAAAATCTTTGCACAAAAATTTAACTTTTTCAACTTAAGTTTTAAAAATACTGTAGAAATACTCCAAACATATGTTAAATGAAAACTTATGATACGTAATATAAATTGACAAAAACAAATAAGTCCTGACGACTTAACTTCTATTTGTAAATGGTTTCCATAGTTAAAATACATGCCATTTTTGTGTTAAAATTTTCGATTTTATATTTTAAACTTTGAATTGCTATGACTTTTTGTAAAATGTATGAATTAATACAAATATTTTATAAATACTTTATGTTAGGTCCTTTCATCGTACATACTTATTTTTAAATCGGATTATTTCCCTTTATACAAGGAGGAATCAAATCTTGAAATATCGGTATAAAAAGTAGAATATTTTTAACTTAACTTTTGAAAATGTTTTGGAAATACTATGTCCATAAGACATGTTAAATTAAAACTTATTGCCAACTATAAGTTGGAAAAAAATTTTCTCGATGGCTTATTTTCTATGTGCAAATGCATGTCGTAGTTAAAAATCATGTAGTTTTTGTGTAAATTTTTTTTTTTTTTAATAACTTGTAAGTTTTTGCCTTAATAATAAGTCGACCGAATTTTATAAGAGATACATGAATTTAATTTACATAGGATATAAATTTAAATTTATTTTGAATATTTTGTCGAAGTTAAGAAAAACGACATTGAATTTTTGAACTAACATAACTTATGCTCCTGTTGGTGTTTAAATAATTATTCATAATGATATATTGCATATAATACATTCAACTTGTAACGTATTTTTTTAATTAACTTTTTCGTGTGTTTCTAATTAGTAAAAATCTCAGAAATTGATTATTGAAAAAATCTAATTTATGACTTGAAGTCAGCATAAAAATTTGGTTTAATAAAGTATATATTGGTCTATAATCATTAAAAAATATTTTATTTTACTATGTAATTCAGAAGAAAAACGAATTTTATACTCCTATTAATTTTGAGATATTTAATTAATAAAAGTTTTTTTGGAATAGCCATTTTTTACAATAGTGTAATTTTGAAATATTAGTCTGAATTTCTAAAATTTTTAAGATTTTTTTCAAGCCTTAAAGGCTTTTAAGTCCAACAAGATTAAAATCGTGTTCTTTTATCGTATTGGTCATTAAAATTGGTTAAGTGGAAGTTGAAAAAAATTAATGACAGACACAAAAAAGTACCATATAGTAATATATTTTAATATGAAAGTCCTTCTCACAAGGGCAGACTAAAATGATAGGAGCCTCGATATTCATTGAATGTTGATTAAATGAAAGTTATTATTATTTATTTTGAATTTTTTTTTTCACCTCAAAATAAATTAAGAAAAAAATACAAAAAAAGTGATTTCGACTGGAGGGATTTGAACTGCGTACCCCGAGCGTATAAAATTGTAATATGTAAAACGCAGTCACCGTACACTAGGATTAAGTCTTGATAAAAAAAAATTATTTAAACTTAATAAGAAATTTAAAGTCACTTTTCTTAATTTTGAAGAGGTAATATAATCAAAATTTATATTTAATTTAAGTTAGATAAAGTAAATTTTTTTAAAAATTGATGGACTCATTACTATGGCTAACCCTTATAAAATATTTTAAAATAAACAAAATAAAAAAAAAAAAAAAAAAAAAAAAAA
>NW_026099574.1:6155683-6238741 GCF_025091365.1 Daktulosphaira vitifoliae | reverse complement strand
AAAAAAAAAAAAAAAAAAACATAATCCCTCACCAAGCAAATCATACACATATTATAATTAATATGAATAGCACAAAAATAATACAATGGAACCTAAACGGTTTCTATGAAAAATTAGACGAAGTCAAACTCATTATCCAAAAACACCAACCGGACATTATTTGCTTACAAGAAACAAATTTTAAAAACAACCAAACAGGGTTAATAAAAAATTACAATTGTTATCACACAAATAGAATAAACTGCCTTCGAGCTAGTGGAGGTACAGCAATATATGTTAAAAATAACTTACCCAGTACACAGTTATCCATTAATACGCACTTAGAAAACACCTCCGTTAAAGTCCACCTATATGACTCAACAATTAACATCTGCAATATTTACCTCCCCAACCAAACACCATTCATTGATTCAGACCTAACAAATATTCTTAATAAATTGCCGTCACCAAGCCTAATTCTAGGCGACTTTAATAGTCACAACTATATGTGGGGTTCAAGTAAAATAGATGACAGAGGAAAAGAAGTAGAAAAATTCATAGATAGTCAAAACCTTGTATTGCTCAATAATGGTGAACCCACAAGAATTAGCCCAAACGACGGAAAACTTTCATCTATAGACTTAGCGATGGCAAACCCAGCACTAGCTCAAAGACTAGAATGGTCAACTTCAAATGACATTTACACCAGTGACCATCTACCTATAATAATCCAGTATATACCAAGACAAAATAACTTTCATCAATTAAACGCAACCAAGTGGAACCTAAAATCCCCCAAATGGGACTTATTTTCTTCAAAACTAGAAAACAAAATAAAATACACTTCAAACTATGAAAATAAAAACATAGAACAACTAACTGAATTTTTAACAGAAGCAATTTTAGAGACAGCGAATTTAACCATAGGTACGAACACAATTAAAAATATGAAACCTAGAGTACCTTGGTGGAACAACGAAATAAAAGAAATAATCAAAATAAAAAAAAACATTTTTAATAAGTATAAAAAAAACAAAACACTAGATAATTTTATTGAACTTAAACAGGCAAGGGCTCGAGCCAAATTCTTGATAAAAAGTAGCAAAAAGAAATCTTGGCAGGAATTTACAACAACAATAAACCACCAAACTAACTCAAAAATAATATGGAACAAAATTCGATCATTAAAAGGACTTAACCGTGACAAAACCATTGAACTTCTTAACGAAGAAAACTCATCTTTAATTACAAACCCAGAAGAAGTAGTTAACAACATAGCAAAATACTTTCACCAAAACAGCAGTGACATTAATTACAGCGAAGAGTTTAAAAAATACAAACAACAAGCAGAAAATAATATAATAGAACCTTTAGGTGACCCTCTAGCAGCATTACAATTGCAACTAAATATACCAATAGGAATGGACGAACTAAACACAACAATTAAAAAATGCAAAACCAAAAGCGCAGGTCCAGATAATATCCCTTATTGCTTTATACATAATTTTGGCCCACTAACCAAAGCTTGCCTATTACATTTATACAATAAAATCTATGAAGAAGGCAAATTCCCCATAAACTGGAAAACAGGTATTATTATACCAATTCACAAACCAGGAAAAAACAAATTCAAAGTAGAAGGATACAGGCCAATAACATTACTTAATACAATGTGCAAAATATTTGAAAAAATAATAAATTTTAGACTTAATTGGTACCTAGAAAATATATCTTTTTTCATCCCCCAACAAAGTGGTTTCCGCAAAAAACGTTCTACAATAGACAACCTGATGTTTATCAAACATGAAATTGAGAATTGTTTTAAAAGTAAAGGGGTACTCGGTTTGGTAAGTTTGGATATAAACAAAGCCTATGATACCACCTGGAGATACGAAATATTAAGACAGTTAAGCAAAGTACTTTCTAAAGGTAACATGTACAATACCATAACAGACTTCTTGAGTGATAGAACGTTTCGAGTTAAAAATAATAACATTATATCTGACATTCACGAACTTCAAAATGGGGTACCTCAAGGTTCAGCCCTATCGGTCACCCTTTTCCTAATAGCAATAAATAATATTGCCACAAATATCAAACCTCCAGTTAAGTACACGCTGTTTGCAGATGACTTCAACTTTATGTGTTGCAGTACCAATCAAAACACAGTACAAAAATTCTTACAAGAAGCAACTACTAACATACAAGGGTGGTCTACGAAAACTGGATTCAGCTTTTCACCTCAGAAATCCAATTGCATATTATTTACAAAAAGAAGAAAGAAAACTTCACTAAAAATTGTACTTAACAACAACGAACTACCAGAACTAAAATCAATTAAAATATTGGGAATCGAGTTTGACTCAAAAATGACTTTTGGATTACATATAAAGGGTATAAAATCAAATATACAATCATACTTAAATATTCTCAAAATTATATCTCATACTGCATGGGGTGGACAAACTACATCACTGATACAACTTTTTAAGTCACTTATTTTGTCCAAACTAAACTATGGTATAATCATATACAAAAACACGAATAAATCTAACTTGAAAATAATTAACACCATTTACAACTCCGGTATAAGAATGACTCTAGGAGCATTCAGAACTAGCCCAGCAGAAAGTATGTATAATATTACAAATATACCTCCACTAGAAATCAAGACAGCAGAACTTGAGTTAGTGTACGCAGCGAGAATAATACGACAGAGAGACAATCCAGCATCAAAGGTAATTGAAAAACTCAAAAGAAAAGCATATGAAAAACATATTCCTTTGGATTATATAATCAAATCTGAAAAATCTCTTCAATCACCATGGTCTTTAAACTTTAACATTAATACGGAATTAACCAAATTTTATAAAAAAGACACAATGCCTTCTACCTACAGATCCAATATGAATGCAATACTCGAGCAATACCAAGACTATACTAGCATATTTACTGACGCATCAAAACTTGAAAACGGCTCAGGCATAGCGGCAATGTCGGAAAAGAGTAAAATAGTACTTACAAATCAAACAAAAAGCAGTATATTTACTCTTGAAGCAATAGCTATATCAACTGCGATTGACATGACCTTAGAACAACCAAGTAAAAAGTATATCATATTCAGTGACTCTCTTAGTGTGATCGAATCTATTAAAAATAAATTTTCGGACGAAGAATTAACGCAAAGTATACACAACAAACTTATATCGGCGTCCAACCTAGGTAAAGAAATAATCATCATGTGGGTACCAGGTCACTGCGGCATAAAAGGAAACGAAGAAGCAGACAGGGCAGCTAAAAGCGCAATAACCAACACAAGTGCAACAACAATTAAGAAACTCACAGTAAAAGATATAATACGTTTAATAAAAGAAAACACGACTAAAGAATGGCAACTAAGATGGCAAAATGGATATTCCAAACTCCACGAAATAAAAAAATCCATAAAACCGTGGCCAAAATCTGTCTCGCTAAAAAGAAACGAAGAAGTAAAAATTAACAGATTACGAATAGGACACACCTTAATGACACACAAACACATACTGGAAAAGAATGAGGAACCAATTTGCGAAGTTTGCAACACCGCCAAAACCGTCAAACATGTAATAACAGAATGCATAAAATTTGAAGAGTTAAGAGCAGAAAACAGCATTGACCACTCATTGGCAGTAAGCCTGGGCCCAGATGAAAAAGAACAAAGAAAAACATTAAAATTCCTATATGATTCTAACCTGTACATAGATATTTAATTTCAATATAAATTTAAAAAAATAAATAAATAAATAAATTGTAAATATTTCTACTTATACCACATAATTGTAAATAATTTTTAATTGTAAAAAAAAAAGAAATATTGTAAAAATTATAGCTAATGGCCATAGCTGCCGATGCTGATAAAGATCAAAAAAAAAAAAAAAAAAAAAAATTCATTCATAAGATTATTCAAAAGATTTTCTTACTAGGTTCAATTTGTCTTACACAAACAAATAACTAATATTTTACTATGTTGACAAACTTATTGTGTTATATCATTGACTTATAATTGAAAAATATTAGTAAATATATGATGTTTTGTAGATGTAATAACTTTTGACCTAATATATATTTTACGTTATTCTTTAAATAATTTCTAGTTATTAACTACCACCTTAAAAGCATATTTTTTTTTATTATAATTTGTCTCTAATATGAAAAAAATAATATTTATTTTTTCAAAATTTCAAGTCATTTTTGCTCTTTTCTTACAAAAAATTTTATGTAACGTAAACAGCTTTAGGATAAATTCTTATTTAATTACAAGCATTTAAGCATATATACATCGTGTACGTAGCGCGAGCAGATTGCTCATACAGTACTAACTATAACCAAACATGCTACTTATCCACCCACTATGTATTAAAATGCTTGAAACTCGATAAATGCTTATCCTAAGGTTGTTATCCACCTATCAACATTTTTTGTAAGATAAAGTCTAAAAATTGGCTATTTTGAAATTTTAAAAAATTTTGTTTTTATTTTCTTATTATTAAAAACATATTATTTTAACATAGTCTAATAATTCATATATTGTTTAAAAAAAATTACATTAAAACGTATTGTATCAAAAGTTATTAAGTTGTCAGAACATCTTGTATAATGTATTTTTGAGAAAGTATTCTAAACAAATTTTCTTTAAATCTTCTATTGCTAATTCATTAAATAAAAAAATATATACTTTTCTAATTAGAGACAAATAACACAAATATGCTTTTAACGTTATTCATAATTATAAAAATTATTTAAATAAAACAGTAGCACAGAATATTCAATACTTGCACTCATTACATTTTAATAGTAACGGTACAATAACTTAAGGTGACGAATTAAATTTATAAAAATCTATTTAGAGTTACGTATTACATTAAAAATGTTAAACTATACTCAGAGTAAAAGGTCATTTAAGATATTTTCATCAACTCAATTTTTTTATTTAATGTTAACTTTTAATGTTAATTAATATATTTTGTTGAATTTAGTATTGTAAATATACAAAAACAATATCATGATACTAATAGCTTACAGTACACTTTCTTTAGAAAATCGAGTTACTGAATACAATAAAACTAAAAGGTATTAAACTAAATACAATTTTCAGTTTATAAGGTTAATGCAGCAGACAGGAATAAATCAAAACTAAATAAATTCAAACTAATTTTTCTTCAACTAACGTGCAATATTACAATTGCATTTAAATTAATTATTTGTATATTACAAATGAATATGGAAACATACTATCTGGATTAATATGAAAAAAAAATGATTAAAGTTTTATTTTTATCCAATTAACTGCCATCCGTGAAAAAAATTATGATTTTAAGGTAAACGTCGTTAACGGTAGAAATTTTAAAACTAATTATAATTGAATTAATATGGATATGACGTATACCTCTTTCCATGTTCACGTTTGAGCTTTCCACCATACTTCGATCTAGTTCCTACGAGTTCTATAATTTCTGGTATGCTACTAGCAAATATTGCCTAAGAGATAATAAAACACACAAATAGATAAATAACATTATGATTAGTACTACAAGTACAATCTAAGATTAAAGTTAACCAGGGTCATGAATGTTTGCTATGGTATTTTGAGTTAAAATAGTTTAAGTCTTAAAGTTCTAAATATTTATTATTATAACATTTTAAAGCTGAGCAATAATTTATTATTATTTTTTTTAATTTCGAATCCTACACAATTTGTGTTTATACTCTCTCGTGCAATTCATGTTAAAAATCAATAATAAGTTTACATGCATCCATTTAAGCGCAATTGAAGCTGAAAAGCACACAAAGATTTGTATAAATAAAAGCATATTTATCTAAAATATCTTTAATAAAAACGATTTATAAATTAGCTTTTATAAATCATTAAATAATAATATTTTATTATTAAGCAAATAAATGTATGTTATAAAATAATCAAGCACCTCTAAGTCAAATCTTCGCAACAGTAATAATTGGTACTTATAATTTCTAAAAGCACATTAAAAATCAAATGATAGTGTAAGAATCACAAACATTATAATTGCTATTTTTTAAATTATTGTTAAAATTAATAACAAATTTATGACCTTTTACTCCATAATTTTATAGAAACAATCATTTAAGGATACTTATTATTTCAACACCTATGCACGAAGACAAAAAAAAATCAGATTTTAGAGTTTGGTAAAAAAATGTATACATCATGTAATAAATATTAAAATAATAGATGTATGATAGCGTATTACCTGCTGAAAGCTTCTGCCACACTATGAAACTTTTTCGTTATAATTATTTAATTATTTTAAAAAATTCATTTTACGATGAACACGTTGTTAAATGTTCAGTCATAAGAAGAAATTCTATTAAAATAGTTAAGTCTAGTTGTTTAAAAAAGACTTACATATAATAAATTGCAATCATTTTATCAATCAATTTGCATTCTTAACTAAAAAAATTAATATAACTTCATTAAAGCAATCTTACTCCAATAACACTCATGCACCGCCAAAATCCTAAATATATTTTATAAATACTTTTGATATTAATTTATCTTGTTATTTTTAAGTGTAATATTTTATATTTTGAAGATCGATTAAATTTGTATACATAAATCGTATACATACTTATAAGATCTTCGAAAACTCTGTAAAGAGAGTAAATAATAAAAATGTAATACAAATCGTTATATTAAAAGGGATTATAATGTAATTAATACATCAATTATTTTTGAGTTTAAAAAAAAATTGAGCAATATCCCTTAATTCTAAGACGCAACAGTCAACACTAAACATTAACACATTTTATTTATTATAAATGCAAGAAATTAAAAAAGTAATATAAACTGATATAATAAAAACATAAAAAATTACTTACAAGTCCAACTAGCAAGAAAAATACTAAAAAAGTTCTGCCCAAAATTGTCTGACAGAAAACATCTCCGTACCCAACAGTTGACATAGTAACTATCAAAAAATACACACAAGTCCAATATGACAATTTCTGTTGGTTTCTGAACTCAAAAGGATCTCCTGAATTTTCCAGCTGAAATATTTTACAAATTGTATCATTTTTTTTTTAATTCATAAACATTTTTATTTCATTAACAACTAATATAAAATGCCAATAAATTATTAAAATTCTAAATTTAGTCATAAACAAGGAAATTTATCATTTAAAGCTCAATCAAATTAATTAGAATTTGTATACTACTCTCTCTCCCAAAAAAAACAATTATTTTTTACAGTTACTAACATAGTAAGTGATATCAAGCAATTTAAGTTATTAAATTTTATTAATTACTCACAAGGTGAATGATTCCAGCTGCAGTTAACCATACAGATATAAAAATAGATACGAGTTGAGCAAGTCGAATAGAACTCGACGTTTTTAATATATTTAAATATTGTAAAATATCAGGCACTGTCATTAAACGCAAGGCTCGAAGAAACCTTAAACCTAAAACAAATGAATAAAATTTCCTTAATATTTCAGTGTCCTTATAACTAATTATATTACTACTGATTTTCTCTATTATTTTTAGTTTCGATGCATAGCTGAGAAGCTGTTAGTTTAACTCCGTCGTATTTTTTTTCAATATAAACAATTACTCCGCTTTTACTGGGCCTATTATATTCAACGATAGAATTTTTCAAAATATCGCAAAATTTACCTAGTTAAGACTATAAACACTATTTTAAAAAATTCACTACAATTTCCGTAATAAACCAAAAAAATTACAGTTGTTATAAAACAGTCAATTTGGATATTTTTACTATTGACTTAATATTGAAACATTTTTTAGTTATAGTAAAGAAATACTTGTATCATTCTAAATTATTTCAAAGTGTAGCTTATTTAATGTCATACATGATTAAAAAAAAGAGTTTTAGTGACTTGTTCTCAATGAGTAATTGGCTTCTTAAGTCAAAAATTATGTAATTTTTGACGAAAATGATAATTTTATTTTCAAATAAGCATCGGAAAGTTTTACAACAATAGCTTTACCATTGTCAAATATCAATCAATGATAATCTAAAAACTCCACTGCGGTGGACCCTTGACTGTACATCACTTTTATTTTGAATCCATGAATTATAAATAACCATTAGATAAATTTTATTTATTATGTAAATATAGGAGATTAATACTTAAATTGTAAAATTGCAACATCTATTATATATGGTTACATAAATAGAAAAACAGTTAAAATGAGTAGTGGAATATGTACTATGCACAATTAGATATAAGTATAAAAGGGTTAAAATCTTATTGGTTTTTTTTAGTTTTTATTTATAACAACAAGATTAGTTGTCATTCGCTGCCATAGTTTTCTTTAAAATAAACATATATAATACACTTGTATGTACTATATATGCACAACATTTATTTTAAAAAATTTAGAAATATTATCTTAAATGTCAAGGAGTTGCTCATGAAAATTTTTAAAATGTCATTTAATGCAATATTTTTTGTTGAACCTATATTGAATTAAATAATGATATATGACAATACTTACCTATCCAAGTTCGACCTAAATATATTGAAAGAAACGATGGTGGAATCGTGAAATAGTCTACAAATGAGTACATTTCTAACATAAACCATAACTTATCACTGGCTGCAATAAACTAAAAATTATATACATGATTAATTTTAAAAATATTATTTAACGAGCTAAAATATTAATATTAAAAAATATTTGATTTATATGTAGTTGAATAAGAAGTTATATTCAAATTATATAAAGTTTACTTTTCTATATTAAGTTCTGATAACTACAAAATGTATGAAAAACGATTTGGAAACCCCCTCAGATGTTGCTTATTTTCAAGAATTCTGTAGTTTTTAAAATATGCTTAAAATTTTATTCTTTTCTATCGTTAATGAATCAAAAACTCGATATTGACCAAGTTTATGACATTAACGCACATAAATTATATGTTAATAAGTACAAATATATAACATGAATTTTTTAATACTATAAATTTAACATTTAGATGAAATTGGATGCATACATTAATATTATTAATGATGCAAAATAAAAAAAAAACTTTAAAATTCCTCTAAAAATGTATTTAATTTTTTTTTTAAAAATAAAACTTTAATAGAAAAATACATTTGGTGAACAAAATATTAACATACAAGTAGTATTAATCGTTTAATTTTACTTACTCTTATAAAATAGTAAACCATGAAAAAGATATTGAACGCTAAATCTACTTGTTGAGTAACATTATGACTCCATTTTAGACATCGTTCAACTTCCTCGCTAAAATATTTGGTAAAAATTAATGTTTTTCATGTAGGTTACTTTGAGATGTCAATATACATACTTTGAAGCATCGATAAAATAAATTATTAGAGAAGCTATACTTAAAATGAACACAAGCACCACCTGAAAAATAAATAAATATATATAATTTATAATTAAACATTTTACAAGTTTAACAGTTTAAGTTTTAATGTTATTAATTGGAAAAAAAATATTAAAATCTTTAAATACAATATTGATTTGTTTATAAAATTTAACTCATAATTAAATAATGAATTTTCGTTGAAGTGTTCAGATTTAAATTTGTTTAGTTTAAATAATTTGATTTACACAATATTATAATGTTGCATTTAAGAACCTTAATATACGAATATTATAATTCAGCCCAATGACACTTAAATAGCTAATGCGTAAATTATACAGATTACTAGAGACAAAATTACCATAGAAATAACCTGACATTGTAGTCTAAATTAAAACATAAAACCTTATGTATCTACAAACATGCAATATATTTGTAAATTTTTAATATACTTTAAGCTCAAAAAAAAAAAAAAATATATATATATATATATTAGAAGGCTTCTAATAAAATGTAAATAACAAATATCGACATCGTTTTGTCAAATTTTCAAAATTACCTCACAAAGGGCAAACAATGTAAGCTAGTATACTATTTACATGGTCTTCCACCCTATCGATTAAATACTTTCATTAATACTTGTCAAAAAATACTTGTAAATTTATTTACAAAACCATTTCGATAAAAAAAAATATATATATGTTTTTTAAAAAATTACAAACTTATCATTTATTTCCTATACATTTATCAAACACAATGGCTTAATTCTTAATAAAATATAATACATTTTAATAAATAAGAACACAAAAAAACAATGCTTCTTAGTTATTATAAGTGTTTATTATATTTGTTTAAATGTTCAATCAAACATTTGTTTCAATTATAAATTAGTACACATAGGTTGAATCGTGGAACCTTTTAAGTGATTGTTGAATCTTCTACATCCCGAAAATATAATATTTTCAAGGAGATTATTGTACTTTGAGTAGTAAATTTTGTAACATTTAATACCGATTTAAGTAACATTGTGATGTTTATTATAAATGATGAAACTACTCGGTAATATTGTCCCACTGCAATATAACAAATGTTATTTATATCTTCTCCCTCTTAAAAACGATTCTGGAGACTCCCTTTTAATGTTGACTGTATTAATTTTTACTTTTTACAAAGTTTCGTTTAAAACGTTTAATACGCTTGATTTTTTCATTTTTCTAAACACCTTAAATAAAACAATTAATATTTGCCAACGTAGATTGTGGCAGGAACTGTGAAATAAATGATTATTGACTTGTTTAAGTTTTAACTTCCGACTGATGATAAGCCATTACAAAATACTTTGTATAAATGCTAACTTATAACTTATAAAACAGCTATGGTCACAGATTATCATACCCTACCCTTAACTTGTCACTAGTAATCGCTATAATTTTTTCACTATTAATACTCTATCGTTGAAAATTAATAATACGTATAATTTTGAGTTAAATAGATGCCTTTAAAACGTTATTAGATTGCACATTGTAATTTATTCACTGTAATGACATTCAAATACTAGCATAACTGTCAACTTAACAAATTTCCCCATTCATTGTTTATATTGTATTAAAATTAAGCCACACATTCTTTCCACGTATGTTTGAATCTAATCATACAATTATTTAAAAAAAAGTATAAACAAGATAACAGTAAAACTACTTGGTCATTTTTTAATGTTACAATTTAAAACTAAGATTTAACTGGACTGACTAGTTACATAATATTGTATAAATATTTAGAATTTTAAAAACAACATTGAGTATTGATAGGAAAAACATGGACGATTTAAAAATAAGCGAAAACTTGGATTCAATTAATATTAATCAATATCAATCTATTTAATATTAAATATTATGAAAACTAATGATATCTTTTAATTATTTAAATAAATTATATAAAATTAATAGTACACACTTTTTGTTTAAAATATATAATGGAAATATTCTCTATCATAATCTTAAAAAAATCTGAAATTTTTTTTTAAATACCAGTAGAGTAATAGCCATACTTAAGTAAAATGTTAGTTAATAGTTGAAATCGATAAACTAATAATTAAATTTATTGAAATTCTGTACTTTTTTAATAAATATTAATGTTAATATTAACGTATAATAATATTTAATACAATCATTGTGATCAAGAGCAATATAACTAATTAAAAATCTAACATATTTAAAAAATGTAAAAAATTATAATTTAACATTTAACATTAACAATTACTGTATCAAATTTTAATCTACAAAAATTATCATAATATATTGCTTTATATTTTAAAAATAGGTTAACCAATAGAAATAATTATAATAAACATACACTACATATAAATTAAAAGATAAGAGCCAGGTAAATGTATAATTTTACTTAAAATATCTTAGGAATGTCCATTTGTTTTATACAAACATCTAATTAAAAATAAACATTGCTATAGGTATATAAAATAAAAACTGTGAATTTCTTATTATACGAGTAAAATATAATTTAAGTATCGAAAAATTGAAAACAATATGGTCATTGGCTTTATAAAGAGCAATTATAAATATTTAAAAATATATTCTGTACCAAAGTGTAAAAATATATAGTTTTTTTTTAAACCATTCATCTGACAATTTTATAATAATTTTGAATATTTATAAAAACACCATTAAATTGGAAGATAAAATTAAAATTTGTTTAAAAAAAGTTAATTATTTATGTTTTTCACAAACTTAAATAATAAAAATTATTCATTAATTGATCAGTTACTTAAAAATAACATTTATTATTTTAAACTAAAGTGACTTAGGTGGTTTTCGTTAATTTCTTTTTATAATCTCATATAATTATTTAAATATTTATGATAGAAATCTGAAAATAATGTCATAGTACTATTTTTCTAGTAAAATTGATTTTTATAATAATTATTACTTTTGCATTAAACAAATTCGTGTAAAAACAAAAGGACCTAAAATTTCTAGTTGCATACCCGACTTTGATATAAAAGTAAACAATTTATATTTCGTACACACAAATAGATAAAAAATAATTATCTAAGAATAGTTATTTACATATTACTATTAATATTAGAGAAGGTCAAAAAAATATTCACAATATTTTCTATGAAAAATAAACCAGTATTATTAAAACAATACATTTTTTTATCTTAAAATGTTAAATTCGAAGTATTTAAAAACAAAAAATAATCTTTCAAAATAATTATAGAAGAAATTAGTATTGTATTTTATAGACATAGAAAAAGTAACAATCGATTCATAATGAATGTATTGTAATGTTCATAATCAATATTTTAACAGAAACAACTAAATTATTCATAGTAATAACCATTCATCAATTTTTAATTATTTCTCATTGGTTCAATTAAACAACAATTAGTATGCAAAAATTTTATATCAATTAAAGCTCTTCAATTTACAACCAATTAATTCACACCATAGGCCTGTAATGCCGGCAGAAAAATATTCCATGATGTGTAAAAATGGCTGACAATACTTAAGTCATTGGGCCAATAATTAGAAATTATTTCCAACACATCAGTGGTGTATATATAGAGGTTAGAGAGAGGCAAGCCCCATCCCTCCAACATACATGCAGTAACCTAATTTTATACTGAAAATACTTTTTGAAGGATTATAATCAAAAAGTCATCAAAGAAAAAATTATTGTAAAATTCTATATACATTAAAAAAAATTCTTCCCCGGAAAATATACTAAATAAACAACTGTCACACGCCTAATTACGTTCTACATCAATCAATATACCTATTACCTAACATCTTCCTCACTAGAATGTTAGCGGCTTTATTACTAATATTATTAATCTTTTGGAATTAACGTATAAATAAATAGATGATAAATTTTACTTCTCCTATCCATGAACCGTACATTTCCAACCCGTCCCCCCAAATAACGTCTCTATTTTTTTTAATTCTATAAGTAATTGTTGCCGCAGAAATTATTTTATATTGCCAATAACTTGAATGCATATTAATATATTTGGTAGCTATTATTGTATGTTTTTCATAAATCGTAACACAAGAAAACTGCAATGATATCTCCTGTTCCCTCCGTAGACACAAAGTAACATAAAAAGCTGAACGACAGCAAAACAAACATATAGAATATACCACATTATTTATTTACATTGTCGGATCGGAGGCGGTAAAAAAAAATGTTTACACTCAATTGGTTATGTTTTACGACTCAATAAAGAAAATGCAATGATAAAAATTATCAATTGGTGCTACGTGGTTTTTCGCTGTAAAATAGACAAACAAAGTGACACCTTAATATTTATTTCAATGTTCGTATCTATATTAAAAGAGAATTTCGTTTTTTTTTTTTTTTAAATAAAAAAAATTATATTTAGTTATTAGTTAGAATTAATTGAGACATTAGATGTCTCTAATCTTATCAATTTTATAAGATGTATTAAGTTTATAAAACTTTTTTCAAATGCATAATTTCAATCCATGAATTTCAGAAATTACTTATAAAAGCTTGAAATAAAAAAAAAAATAAAAAAATTTTATTTAAATTAAAAGTATTTGTAATTTTTATTAAAAAAAATAAAAACGTGTAAAAGACGTTTTTTAATTTATTTGTTTAGTCGTTATTAATGAATCAACTGTTTGAAATTCAAATTTAATTGAAATAAATACTATTTAACTACTACGCGACTTTAAAAAAAACAATATGATTTTTTGCGTAGGACCCTAATCTACTACTCGTTTCCATTGCCTATCGTAAAAGTGATGGGCAAATTTTTTTCTCACAACTAGGGTCAATATTGTTGTATTAGAACACGGGTCTCATCTGTTTTGATTCAATTATGAAATAGTTTAAAAACTCGGACATTTTTTTAACATTGAAAAAATAAATAGATAACATATTGAAACTTTTCTAATAATAATTGTTTATCTTGTGATGACACTTCTCCGTTCAGCTGAATATAAGATTTATATAACACATTATAATCATGGCGAAGGATTTACGTTTATTATACTGCCAATTTTAATGCTGAACACCACGTCGAAACCAAAACGAATTTATTTTTAATTTATTGGTTTGTTATTTTTTATAAAAAGGAAATGTGCGTGCAAGCTTCGCTTCAAAACAGGAAACTAACTAGAAAGTCTAATCAATAATCCTATGAAAAATGGAACGAATAAAATAAAAAAACATTACTTCTGTTTTTCATTTTCCGTGTATTAAAAAGATTACAGTTTTCGTTTATTATGGCTGGTGTCCGTCAAGTATTTGGTTAAATTCATATTTTCACTGTACACCGAATAACAATCATTGAACACTGGACTCATAAATCAAAAATCTAACAAAAAACGTTACTTGATACGCATAAAAACATATTAATAATACGTTTACACCCTATACACATCCATCAATCAGACTTAAGGCAAAAAAAAGTTACTATTAAACTCGTATCCTATACGCCATAAACCACTAGACGCTATACCAGTACACTAAAACCTACATTTTATGCAGATCATATAAAACCAAATAAATTGTTGAAACACGCCAAATCTCGTGTACTATTTTACTTATAATTATTGTTCACTGGTTTAATAGGGTAAGTACTTAAAATAGTTATAAATTTCGACCCGTAAAAGGACTTTAATTTTTTTTTTTTAAATAAAAGTTTTGATTTTGCATACAACACTCAAAAGGAAAAAAACAATATTCTTTACTATGTAAAATATTTTTCGAAGTTGCATACTGTTTAAAGAATAATAAAATTAAAGTAATTAAAATCAAGTTTATAACAATAAACTTTTTTCGTATTTAATTTAAAACTAAAGGTATTTCATATACTGATAAAATAATTTCTTTTTGCGATCATTTACATATTGAAACAAATATATTACTAAAATAGTATTAGTATACATGTTATATTATTTTTTCAAATGTCGATTCAAACAAAGTATATTGCAGTTAAATCGATAAAGCACAGCTTTTAAAACAGATTTAAAAGTATTCAATCAATCAAATAAAATTTAATAATATTAATTTTATCTATAAAAATGATATTGTACATTAATTATATAACATATTAACGGTTATTATGAAAATATTTTTTTTTAATACTGAAAATAATTTGATTTGTTAAAAATATCCACTCTAGTTAATGATTACAACATTTCAAGATATTTTATTAAATGTTAATAATTGTTAATAAAAGCGCAAAAATTTAATCTAAAATGAAACAGCATATTTATACCTTTATTTTACATGCAAGTAAAGGGAAAAGATTTTTAAACTATTTGGTCAATATATTTCCAAGAAGTTCAATAACAAAAACAATCTTAACCAAATAATATTTTATATAGTGTTACATATTAATCCAAATTATGGAAGTATTAAGATGTGCACAATTTAAGGACAACACTAGTGATGCCACAAAATTACATTCAATCTGTCTCATTTGATTTCCCTGTTGCCAAGTTACGAACTGTTTGTAGTTATTTTGGTAAACTGACAACAAAAATAAATATTAGCTTCAATCGATGGTTGCTCATGACCGTTTTGTTCGGTTCGACACCCCAGTTAATTAATCAGTGAAAAGTCAGTAAGATCTTTTTACTCGTGGATTTCATTAAATGTATATATAAAATAGGTAATTTAAAATTTTATAAAAAATATATAATTAAATGTGTTTAGTAATTAATAAAAATAGAAGTTTGATTTATAATAATTAATATTTACATAATGATTTAAAAGAAAAATTGTAAATATGTTAATTTATGATAAGAAAATAGTTTTTGAGCTATTATTCAATAATAATTTAAAATACACGCACACATATATGTACACTTAGTTTTTGGGATAATATCTAATTAGTAATTAAACATTAATCAAATATTTGAATCGTTTTAACAAACCGAAAATAATATAATTTATAAAGTTGTTTAAATTCAATTTGATAATTATAAAAAAGTTTAATCGTTTTTATAGACCTTTAAGTTTGAGTTCAATAAGAACCATTCTGAAAAATAACCTGAATCTTTTATTGTAACTATTTTTATGTTAATTTCATAATTATGTAATTGCTATCAATATATAGAAATTTTTTTGTGAAATTCAAAATATATATATATATATATATTTGTGTTTTATACGATAGCATATCGAGAAAAGAGTGTATGAACAAATATATATATGTAAAGCCCAATAATTCGAAAAAAATTTATATTATTTTTATGTCTATTTTTAGTTTTTCAATTATTTGTGAGTTTGAAAAAGAATATTTTTTTTTCTGGACGTTAAAGAAAATGGTGTAATTGTATTTGCGAATGACACTTAACTACTCAGTTATTCAACTAGTTGTAAAGAAAAAGTTACAAATATTTTTCAAATTACCATTGGTCATTTCGTTTGGATGTCAAAAAAACCAACTACATAATGAAATAATTGGCATCGGCACAGATAATTTCGCCCATCTATTTTTTAACATCATTAAATTGTATTAGAAAATTAAAAAAAATATTTTTCATATTAAATGTATTTTTATTAACGCGTAACTACTATTAGTAATTATTATAATTATTTATCTCGAAAAATAAATGTGATGGAAAACATGTAAAGCCAGTATGAAAACTAGCGTCGAGATTCCATAATTTAAAAAAATTCCATTATTTTCTGTCCAGTGAAAATAAAGTAAAAATTATTACAATTTATACATTTTTAACTATTTTTCAAATAATTTTATACAATTTATTTTAAATAATTTGCCGAGTCCGTTACATATTGGAGGAGAGGACTGAAGACGGAATTAAATTCAATCACTTAATTGTTTAGTATTGTAAGAACATTTATTTATTATGTTCTTGCCACTTATACACGTTTTATTTCCATTTACTTAATTCCTAATACATATTAATTAGCATAGAGGGAGATGCTGTCGTGACAATTATACTCATCTGCAGACCGGAGTTACTGATTAACAAAGTGCTAACTATATAGATATCGATTTTGATACTATCACTTTTACCTTATTCACTTTGTCAATAACTTATTTTATTCGACGACTCGTCTATCGCCAATTGTCATCATAGTCGACCAACTCCGTCTCTCACTTGGATACATCTACTAACCAACTCAACTAGTATTCAGGTCAGATGTATTATACATAACTTATTTTTATTGAACATTTAAAATACAACTTTACTTTGTCGTTGACATAAAACAATAGTTTAACTTTATTATGCAATGTCTCACTAGTAACTAAGGTACACGATTGCCTGTATCTCTTTCGGGTAATTAAAACTCATTGAAGGAGATAGGAACAGTATTCGGGCAGACGTCGAGTAGCTTCCGATTCTTGGTTTTGACCAAAATCTCTAAGTATCAAACGGACCTCTAACAGTATTAAATAAACTTCAGTCAATTGTAATAATAGTATCAACACAATATTTATTAGGTAAGGTTATTGAATTGATTTAAATAAGTTAAAATTAATAATGCTGTTTCCTAATAATAAATAACTACTTTATGACAAACCAAAGACAATCGTTGAAAAATATCCCAAAAATTACTCATAGTTTAGGTCACGAGGGCGGCTCTTCATACATTCCGAGGGCGTATCAATGGGGAAGGTTAAAGAAAATTCATATTAAGACCTAATTTATTTTTGAAAATTGTATTTTAAAAAGATTTTAATAAGAAAAAATGTATCAAAAAATTTCTTTAGTTATTCAAATAAAATCTTAATACTCGCCTGCTACACCCCATCAATTACAGCATAATACTAATCGATTATCAATATGCCCATTACATAGCACCTTCATTACTAAAGTATTAGGAACTTGATTATTAGTCATTAATCATTCGAAATAAGTCAGTCATAATATTTTACTTCCCCTACACGTGTAGAAAGTTAACCACCTATTTATCCTCAAATAGTTTTTAAACTTCTCTTACTAACTTTATTGCAGAAACTATTTTGAATTGACAAAAACTCAAATGTGTAACTACATATTTGTTCACTATGTTTGTTTGATGTGCGCTGGTTTTTTCTTTAGTGACATAAAAATTTTCAAGTTGTGAAACAGCACCTCTTATTTCCCTCACTGGATGTTCCGACAAGAAACCAAAATAAAAATTAGAATTACTGGATTTCACATAAACGCTCCAGTATCTGACAAGTACAAATTAACCCTTAACAATTTGTCTTTTGTTTGACAATAGAATTTCATTAATTTTAATAGTTGTTGAAACACGTGGGTATTGGTTAAAGATAAAAATAGAGACATAGCATGACATTTAGAACATATTTCATGACCTTTTAGTAGACACGCGGTTCTGTATTATAATGAGTTCAATTTGTTTAATAATAATTAAACTACCTAATCTATTTTGTAACAAAAACCAGACGAATATAAAGAATTACATCTAACAATTGGAAAATAAAATGTTTGACCAGTAGTACCAGTTACATGTATTTATTGTTTGAAAATAGCACATTACTCAATCAAAATCAGTACATTTATTTAAAAAATCAATTTTATTTTTTAAATTATGAAATTATGTGTTCCCTTCATTTTATTATTATTTTAATCTGCTGAATAAAAGTATCTTTTTAATATTATAAATTATATTTTATGATTTTTAAATTAGGGAATAAAAATCACACCACAGTTTAAACATTCGTTGAGAATTTTTACTCAAAATAATAGTAATACAAAATTTAGTATAAATTCTAAATTTAGTAATTCACTATTTAATTTTACTTTATTATTATTTTATTTTTTATACAGGTAAAGTTATACTAAAATTCGCAAATTATACAAATAAACTGACAAACTTGGACATAAAACTGATAATAGTTTTTCTAATAGAAATATTAAAAGATATATGAATTTGTATAGTCTTTCTTTGTGTATATCTAACTTAGTCTAGTTTTTGAAAAATAATTGAAGTGTTTTATACAAACAAACACGAATTTGACAGTAAATTACAATGATAAAACTAATAAACTAGGAATATTAGTTATTTTATAAATAGTTTATTATATTAAAAATTAGAATTCTCACTTTAAAATATTAACGAGAATAGTAAATTAATATTATATATTTTATCATAATTCAGTTTTTTGTAAAGATCTTCAATTTTTTCTTTAAAAGCTATCGAAGTAGCCATAAAATATTAAATAATTAATAAATAAGGTTCATTATCAATGTATTATTCAATCATGTTTTGACTAATATATTAAGCAAGATATGAATTCTTTATAAGGTTCATAAGTTGTCCCGTTATTTATACCAATTAGTATTGACTTAGTTAGAGATACTTTGATTTTAAAATATCCTTACCAGTATTCGCCCAGTAGTCGTTTGCCCGGATATTAGTTCGCCTGCCCAGTCTTTGGCCTCTGTCATGAATGTGCCCTCGAACTCTTGTTTGCCCTGACGCTTTTGCTCTTTTTTGGGCTCGGAGTTGGGGCATCCCGGTGCCACTAGTTCGATGGGTTGTTTTTGCGTGAACAGGAATGCGAAGAACCGCCATAGTAGAACAATTAGCAGACCGGCCAAGAACGTGAACACGCTGGACAGCAGGAACCACCACCATTTGCGAACGTCCAGGCATTCGTTGGGCGGCGGCTTTGTGGCGGCTGACACCGGGCATATATGCGCACAGCACGTCTTGTCCAATGCCATGATCGCTGTAGCGGCTCGCCGGTGCCGGGCCACCGGGATACATGAAAGACAATCCGCAGCAGCCACCACACGGCCGAATTAGGCACCTTCGATGACTGTGCGTTGTTGCGGTAGTTATTGTTATTATAACAATAACCGATTTAGTACTTTGATTTTGCGTCTACTGTAGAAATATTTTATCGACTTCATAATGGTGAACAATTAACAAAAACTTTTGATTAATATGAAAAACAATTTTCTGTCGAAAACGTCCTAGACATATAATGAGGATGGTTTCGATAGAAAATTACTCTAAGAACACAGTTCTACATGTGATAAAAAAAACAAACAAACGTACCCACGATAAAAAATAAAATATCTAATTAACAAATCGTACACACAAAACGTGGTCGCTCGGACGATATCGTTGGCGGTTAACGAACGACTGCTGCCTCTACGACGGCGGCGGCGGCGGATCGGCTGCTTGTCCCCGGAACTTGCATATACATAAGCTTCCCACCCCGTCTATACTTTGCTCGTTGCCGGCCACCACCGTCGAGCGTTTTATCTATATAAGAAAACCGACAACAGTGCGGCGCACGCAGGTCGCTTTTGTGCGTGCAGAGTATTATACTGTATGGTATAGTCGCACAGGCCGCCACTATCGTCGCCGTCTCCGCCGCTGAGATCAATATTGACCTCTAATATCGGACAGGCGCGCGAGCGTCCTGCTCGAGTCCGCCCAAGCGCCGTTGTTGGTTTGTTTCGCAACTGATTTATATTAATACATGATAACACTATATTGCGGTATCATCAATAAAATAATTTCATAAATAATGATTTTTATGAATACAGTTATGATTTATCAACGAACAATATTAATTATATTAATAATCAAACAATAATTCAATCATCTTAAGAGATTCGGTAAAATAGGTCGGGGTCATAGAAACTCTCCAGTAGTGGTTATTTGAGTATTCCAGTATAACCCTCGAACTCAGAACGTGCGGGTTTACTGAGTGGTTCGATAGGCTAACCGAAGAAGGGAAAGGCGACGACCGAGGGGAAGTGAGCAATCGGATTTTCACTCTCAAAGTTCACGCCAACGTTATTATTATATTTTCATACTCGACAATAATGGGGTTGGTTCAAAAATAAGGAATGATATTTTCACTACAAATATTTTTCATGTTGCTTTTATTTTTTAATCAAGTTTATAAAAATTTATCATTTTAACTAATTTACATTTAATCTACCAAATTTAATAACAACTATCATGTTTTTTATAGGTGTTAATGAGCAAAACAGAGATAAAACTTAATGCAACAAAATGACCCATTTTTTTTTTTTTTTTTGTGTCAATGCTTATCGTTTGTCTTCTCACAGTCAACTGTTAAACAATTTTTTTAAATAAAATAATTATAAAAAATAGAAACTATAAAAAGAGTATGTTATACAACGAGTACAACCAGCGTATCCAGTGAAAATTCGTTGTTAAAACGCAATAGTACCCGAATGACCTACTTATCGTCCTTAAAGGTTTAACGATAAGAACCTAGACTTTTTTGTATGTTTTACCTTTTTTCAGAATTCTAAAATCTAGTTTAAAAGTAACAATATTTTGGGTTTGATGAATTCTGTTTTTTTTTTTTTTTTTTTAAGAAATTTTTAATATAGTAATAATATATTATAATATTTTGTGACGGAGAGTTCGATCTACAAACCCCTCCTCATTTAGTCCATGGTCATAGATGCAATTAGAGTATTTTTGAGAGTAAAAATTTTAATGTATCGAAAATATATTTCATATAACAATAGATAATATTTTTATTGAGGAGACTATAACCCTAACCCCATCATAATTTACTTATGTATCTTATACTAGCACAATTAGAGAGTTAGGGAGACTTAACCTCTGAAAAGTACAGTACTATATTTATCGCATGAAAATATTTTTTAAGAAAAGTGAATAATAATTATCACGTTCAAAACATTTTTTTCTAGTAGTGCCTATCATATCTAATATATAGAGTGATAGATTTATTGTTGACCACTAGATTTCTTCTTAAAATAATAAATTTTGAATTGCTTTTGCATATTTTAGTAGTATATATTTTGTATTCATAAGTAGTAATATATTATTAAGGTCTATTTCTTATTCTCTTAAGAGGATACTATTTTTTTCTTAATGGCAACATATTTTACTAGCTTAAATGTTAGAAAATTATCCAATTAAGAAAATGTCTCGTTGATAACAACTTTTGAATCAGTATTTTAGAAGTTATGAACATTTTTATACTTGGATAGGAGGGGTACTGCGGAGAGAGCATAATAATTAAAATAAAATGACCAGCGCCTCACGTCTAGTCTACATTTAACAATATTAATATTCCGAAATTCTAATTCAAAATTTGTTTACACCAGATATTTTCTTATTTGGATAATTTTATAACATTTAAAATATGTATATAATTTATAAAAATCAAGTTGGATCCATTAAACTGGATAAGGGATATACTAACCAAATATTTAACCACTTATAAATCAAAAAATAAATAACATTAAACAAAAAAATTCGAAATTATTATTGTTTAAGGAGTAATTTAGTAGTCAACAACAAATCAATCAGCTGTATACACGGTTATATGAAGTTAATAGTAAAATAAATTTTATAGCTACAAATATAATTTTAGTATCACGATAAAACATTTTTTTTCGATTTTTAATAAAATAACTTTTGGGTTTTTAAGTATATATTTTTAATTTATAGTTAAAAAGTTTGATAGGGATTAGATGAAACAAACGTAGTAAGAAAAAATTAAAAATGATAAGAATAAAGCGATATTTAATCAAATTCTAAATTAATCTATGTTACTTTTTATAATAACAAATTGAACAATGAAGAGAAACCAGTAATACTTTATATAGCTCAAATAATAAATAAATAATTTTTACTTTCATTAGTTTATGAGACAACAATTTTAATATAAAAAGGGTTATATGAAATAATAAATTTAATATAGAACTTAATACCTCAACACACAAATCTAATTTTTTTTGTATATTACAACACTTTCATTACTTGTATTTATAATGTAAATTATTTTTGTCTCCAAATAAAAAAAATATTTACTATTTATTATTACATTACAATTGTACCCAGTTTTCTTAAAATGTAAATTGAACTTTTTTGGATAAAATTTTGTATGAGTAAATATAAATAAAATAAGTTAAATTATTGATAACACAGCATTTATTTCGAATTAGAAAGTTATTAAACTATAAGTGGACGTTTTTTATAAGAAAATGCACAACTCACTGTTTTTATGGCGAGTAAAAAAAATGTAGGTTTACATAACTATCTAAATTCAAATAGCAATATATTGACAATAATATCAATAAATTGAGCCAATAACTGGTAAACATTTTTACGAATAATAAACGTTAAAAAGTGACTTGTGTTTTTTTATTAGAAAACATCCAAGTAAGAATATATAAAAACAATGTTTTATATATTTTTTTAATATTTTTATATACAAAAATAATTATTCAAATACCTTATTGCTATTTTACAATTCTGACTGTCTTGCTTACAAAAGAAATCGAAGACTATTACTCACGCATCCATTAGACTATAATAGGACTCTACCAACTGATATCAATATTTTTTCGTACGGACTATTATCGCATAAACTAACCTGTATTTTATTTTTGTTGTACAGCATTTAATTTTCCTGGAAGTAGGTTTGTTATTCCAAACAGATACCTTAGTAAAATCCATTGAAAAAATTTAAATTGCACTACTGATAAGGGATTGGACTAACACGTAGTATGAATGTAGAGTAGTAGAGTCAACTAGTTAACACTGAATATATGGCTATATTTAACTCAGAATACAAATAATACGTTATTAACTTGTTAAAATTTGCAAGAAAAAAATCTCTTGAAATCAATTAATTTTTTGTAATCTCCATCCAAAGTTATAGTTATAAGTCTTGTATAATTTTACCCCTGTAAAAAAAAAGTTATTAGTTTTTTTTTCTAATTTAATCATGAGGAGGGATATGATAAAAAACGGGTAGTTAAAATTCCAAATTCAACAATTTGTACGTATACCTAATATGAACCTTTACTGAAATTTTAACCGTTACAAGATATTTATAATTACCAAGATAAATATGGTAAGATAAATATTTCAAAAATATTATTTTAGTAGTTGACGTTGAAAACTTATTTTAATGGCTATTAAGAAAAGCATTTTCTTAGTTTTATGTTTACTCATCGTAATGAAAAAGGAAAATTCATCAACACAAATATTATTTGAGATTTGATTCAAAACTTTTATAGGTCACATTATAAAAGCATATGGAACTGTTAAAAGTGCTATATTTTATACAAAAAATCGTTATTCTATCTATGGGCATTATATTATTGATATTGTTCTTTGTTTGTATTGGTCTTACGAAATATATTTTAACGCTCGATGGACTTTTCATTCTAAGAAAAATATTTACAGAAGAATACGAAAAGAAGTTTATAAATATTTAAATTATTAAACTGTATCAAATTAATCAAAGTAAGTTTACTATAAATACTAAAAAGCGTAGCAATATTAGAAAATTGAAAATGTAATAATAAAAAGTAAAGAATTAATAATTTTATGAAATTTAACTTAAATTTAAATACCTAAATTTATCACAATAGATTTTTAGAAGTGATAGATGTATGTATTCATCTACGCATAAATACACAAGTATTAACTATAGTGTAACTTTTATTATAACATATTATACATATATGTATAATCATTATAAATCTGGACTTTATGCATTATAAAATTTTTTTAAACCACTTCTGAGCCACCCAACACTGAAAAATTATCATATGTATATACAGTATCACAGGAATATTTTTCATTATGATAAAGTGATCTTCATATGTATCGTAAAACTAAATTTCCAATTAATATACACAGATTAGTAATGAGAAAAACTAACATGAATTATGATGTACTTAGGATTACTAAAATAAATTTTATAAATGCATAGTCCTGAGCACTGATTATAAGGATTCTGTTAGAATAAATTTATCATTATTTTATATAGCTCATTTTGAAAATATAATTAAAAATAGTTTCTAATTATTAATAGTCTATATAAATGCTTGATTTTATGGTGATAATCACTTGAACACATTAAAATTACTAAAATATTTAATGTTATTATTAGCTAACTCTTAAATATAATTTATGTGCATATTAACAGCAACACTCTATAACATTTTATGACAGACTTTTTTAAATTTAAAAAGATTAATAGGTTACATAAAATTATAATAAATCTAATTATGAATAATTTATTCTAATTGCTTAAACTAATATGTGCAGATCAAAAAATAATAAAATAAACTATATATAAAGTATTTTAAGCTTCAAAATAAGTACAATGATTTATAAATATAAATTTTCAAATAGACCATTTTCTATTTTAAGTAGATTATTGAAAATAAGTTACACATATCATTATCAAAAAATAACAATAAAAATTAATAAAACAATAACAATCATTTTATGACATTCAAATAGTATATATTAGCAGTTAACTTTAAAACATCAGTCTGTAACAATATCTTTATTGTCAAGTAATGCTGCTACTGCTTGTCTCACACTCATTTCCCAAGAGTCAAGAATGTGTGATACAGTGAAGCGAACTGGCATTAACATCATTCTGGATTCAAAGACATCTTTTACACACATAAGAAATGATGTACCTCCATAATCATTAGATGAAATTACACATGCAGGATTGGCCGGAGGATAATTTTCATATACAATTACATTGATAGGAGGAACACATGGCAAATTTTTATCATCTAATTGACATAATAATCGAATGCATGAAGCTCCACTAGGACGCACAGGATCTAAAGATACCTATATTTGTTTAAAAGAAAAGTATATAAGTAAATGATAATAAATGGTACTTTAATTATTCATTATACTTTAAAGCGCTGATCAAGTCGAGCTATTTCTCCTTCTAATGCTTTTGGTATAATACTTTGAACTTCATTGGAATTATCATTACCAGTAAATGGAGGTGGTGAACTAAAATGAAATACATACAATATATATATATATATTATTTATAATTATATTCTTTTATCTTTTTATATGTGTATATAATTTACATTTTAATCAACTAATTTCCCACATTTAATCTAATTTATCTTAAAAATAACATAAAGCTTACATTGGTCTTCTTGGACCCACCATAAATTCAATACAAGGAGCAAAAGTTCGATGTAAAGTATGGTTAAAATTAGGAGATTGTATCATTGAACTAATAACTTCTATAAGAGGATGTACTTCCCTCATTGTACTTGTAGGAGGTGGAGGAACACTACCTCCTTCACCCTAATTAAAAAAGTTGTATATTTATTAAACATTTTATAATGTATTTTTTATGCTGAAGGGTGTATATATAAAAATACTCAAATTCTTACAATACAATAATACAGTAAAAAACAATAAATTCTTACCCTGCTCAAATCTAACCTTTCTAAAGCAATTTCACATTTTAGCAATGTCTCTAAAGGCATTCTCTGGTTAGGTGATGATAGAATTTCTAAAAGCTTTTTCATTTTAGCTAACTTTTCAACATCTTAAAATTATATAAAATTTTATTTTTAAACATTTCATTGAAAAAATATAATATTTTACCTTCATTCCCAATCCTTGCTATCATTTTTCTTAATGGTTCAATATATTTACTAAGCTGTCTAACTTTTTCTCTATAAGCAATATCTTCTTGTGCCAAGGGACTAGGCCCAGCATTTGATGAAGGATTTATTGGAGTATTCAATGTTGGAACTGAACTGCCTGGAGAAGGCACTGGACCTAATATACGTATAAAATTATAAGTAGTTATTGTAAAAAGTTATGAACATTGAATTTCTAATTAAGTAAATAACTGCAAAATATAATTTACATAAGTACACAACATGATATAGAAATCATATAAAGAATTTTTAAGGATTTCTTATTTATTCAAAATATACCATGGAATAATAAAAAACTTGATTAATGATATTAACAAACAACATTTTATTACTAACCAATAGATCTAATAGGTCCTCCAATATTACCACTAGGGGTTAATTGTGGTCCACTAGGAGATGCAATCATTTGATTTCTAAAATTGAAAATAAAATATAATATTATATAAAAATTTACTTTATTTTATTTTAATTATGTAAGGCCTAAAAAGGCATAGAATTTTAATTAAATACATGATAGTTAGTGATAAATCTTGCACAATAAATTACACTAAAATAAACAGTAAAATAACAAAAAACAAAATTTATTAGTGATATAGAGCTATTCATTATTTAATTGACAAAGCATACAATATAAAGGATGATTATATTCATGAAACGAGTGATAAGTAGGAACAAAGTACAAGGAGAAATGTTGAGTTTTGAAAAGGAGTACACAAGAAAATGAAAGATAAAAAGTTAGGTACATCAAGGGACCTTTGATGAGAGACAAAATAAATTTAATATCAACCTAGAGATGTCAAAAAGCTAAGATAGAACAAATAGAAAAATAGACGCAAGGGAGTGTTCCAAGTCAAAGATAGGAGCAATGAGTGAAAGGAAACATTACAGTATCAACTTTAAAATTTTTCGAAAATCAAATAAAAATAAACAAAGTTGGTTAAACAAACAATATATTAATTACCCAGGTAGCACATTGACAGGTGACTGTTGGGGAGATGATGGACTATGATTAAGAAATTGATTTGTTCCAACAGATCTGGGTGGGCCACCAGAAAATCCTCCAACATTAGGTTGGTTCGGTACCATCATTACATTATCTGGAGTATTTGGCATCTGAAATGAGTATAATGCTTTAACTTAAATAAATTATAGAACATTATAAAAAATGATTGAATACTATTGAATAAAAACATGATGAAAGTAATAAACAAGTATCAAAGCAAAAAATTATATACTTTTCTTTGTTGCATTCGTCCTATTGGACCGGTTTGCATATTATTAGGTATTCCTGGCATTTGCCCCGACATTTGAACAGGCATTCCTTGCATAGGAGGGCCACCCATTACAGATGTCATTGGCATTGAAGAAACTTGCCCCATTTGGTTATTCATAGGACCTGGCCCAGAATTTTGAATCATTGGTCCTTGGCCCATAGGTACATTAGGTCTTAATGTACCTGGTGGAGCTTGATTCATTTGGCCAGTTCCCATTGGCATTTGACCTGGTAATTTGTTTTGAGTTTGAGGTCGATTACTTAATGTCTGCAAAACTATAAAATTTTATTTTTATTTATTAATATACAGTTAACGTGTTACAAAACTTTTTAGCAAAATATAAATAATTGCATTTTCAACTTAAATAAATAGTGTACAATTTAAATAGCTTATATATATTATATGAATAACAAAATTGAGATATATCAATACGTGTGACAATAGTAAAACAACATAATACTAATAAAGTTAATTAATATAACAACAATTAACAGAAAAACAAGAAAATGACCAATAAATCAGACCATCAATTTAAACAAGTAAATTTAAAGCAGTATACATATTCTGCCTGAATACATTACGCTACATAGAAAAAGAAACAACATAATCCATTATACGGTTCGCTAGTGGCAGAACTCTAGGGAAAAATGAAGTAGAAGTATAATTATTTTTATAAATAGAAACATGAAATAAGTTGAACTTCTTTAATCAGTGAGTGGGTACATTAAATTCAATAAGAAATAGTAATTTTGGAGAATTAATATGTTGTAAATGAACATAATATCCACAACATTTTTCTTCGAGTTACAAGAAACAATTCCCAAATCGGTAATCTGCACATTATATATATCACTTGATAATATATTCATTTTAAAACATAATATTTTTAGAAATTTATACTGAACATTTTCAATAATATTTAAATGCAAAAAATAATGTGGTAACCAAACAATTGACTCAAACTTAAGATGAGACCTAACCAGGGAAAAGTATAGTATTTTCAAAGCATTGGTATTTTTTAAATTAATTGTACTCCTATTAATAAATCCCAGCATCTTAAAAGCTTTTTTAGTAAAATTGTTAATGTGGAAGGAATAATCCATATTAAAATGAAAGAGAATTCTTAAATCTCTGATTGAACTAACTCTCATAACTGAATAATTATCAATCTTAAAATTTATTTATTTATTAAAATTATAGATTATAAATTTATTTATAAAAGGAAACATTATTATATTAAACTTATTTATATTTAACAGTGGACGATTAACATAATTCCAATCAACAAAAGTATTCAAATTTGATTGTAATTTTAATGCATCATTTGGAAATTAAATAACTAAAAATAATTTAGCATCATCGGCAAAAAATAAAATGTCAACCGAGCTATCAAAAATATAAGGTAAATCATTAATGAATGATATAAATAAGAGGGAACCTAAGTGAGACCCTTGAGGAACTTCAAAACTAACCAAAAAATCATTTAAAACATAACTAAAAATTTTCAATGCCTAGTTTCAAGAAAATAAATAAAATTTCAGCCAATTAAATAGTTTTCCATGGATACCAAAATAAGATAATTTATATAAAAGAATGTTGTGATTTACTTCATTAAATGCTTTTTGAAAGTCATTATATATAATGTCCTATTGGACACACTCATTTAGAGCCGAAAGTATTTTTATCTGAAAAAATAGAATATTAGTGGATATCGACATTTTAGGTTTGAAACTAAAATGATGTAAACCTTTTTTTATAATTAAAAATATAAACAAAAATTTGAAATTCTAATTCAAAAAATAAATATATGTTGACAATCTTTCTTTTAACTATCTGAATAGATAATAAGTATAATTTTTATTACCTCCTAAATTCTACCAATAATTAAAAGTACTTACGTGTTGTAGCATTAACTGCTCCAGGATTTTGGTTCATATTCATCATTTGATTTCCACCTCCTAAATTAAACAACAATTTATTACGTTTAGTAAATGTAGAATAAAATGAAGACATATTTTTTTAGCTTATAAATACCATTTTATACAAGTTTTAAGTCAATAATAACTATTTACTTTTGAAATCCACCTTTAAAAGTTATTTTTAATTTTACATAAAAAATACTCTCCTCGTATATTTTAAATTAAATAGGGCTTGAATTTTGTTGTATTTTCAACTATTATACTACAATAATACAATTTAATAATACTATTTAAATTATGTATTTAAAATAGTTTTTAGGAACTACTCCCAATATAGGTATGTACTCATTATAAGTGTGACTATTACACATAAAATAACATTAATTTTAATTTATTTACAAAGTAACCACTATTTTACTATTAAAAAACAAAAAAATTCAGTTATATTACTAACTCATAAGTATAACTTTAGACAAAGTTAAAAAATAAAAACTTCTAAAGAGATCACGAATAGTTATTTATATAGTAATAGTACTTACATAATTTTAATCTTTACACACACACATATCATAATTAATTAAAAATTATTAGAAAACAATTTTACCATGTAAAATTTTTTTAATTAGCCACAAGTGATCAATTTTTATTATATAATTTTACCATGTATTTTATTTTTGGTTAATAAAAATATTTTTTAACTCTAGTAATCAATATAAAAAGATTGACTCTTTTATAACTTATAAATTATTTTTAGGGAGGAAGTTGACTACATTAATCAAGGTCGAATTAAAAACTATATGGGTAGTTTCTTGAGATGAGCCTTATGAATAAATATTTTTCTATGAAAAAATAATGAGCAAAAACAGGTCATTATTACTTAAAATATATCATGACAGGCTAGTAAAATTTAAAATAGGCACCTTAAGACTATGAACGGTCATACCTAGACTCCCTTAATATGGCCCTGACATTAACCATCCAAATTTACCCTCCATACAAAGGTTATTTTCAAACATTAAATTAGATTAGTGTTATAACTCCAGTGCTATTTAAATTTGCTTTTCATGTAGAAAAAGATACAATATTTTAAAAATTGTATAAAATATATGTCTATGATAAAAATACAAATCCTATAACTGTAAATGCCAAAAAAATTGTACATTTAAATAGATTTTAAATGTAAAAATAAAAAAATTTTCATGTAGAAAATATAGTAGTCAATTAATTTAAATAAGCACATGACTTTTTATACAAAACATAAAGCTTTCAATTATTGAATTATATTTACTACTTACTCATATCTCTTCCACCAACATGTAGTAGCAAGCGAGCAACATAACTTAAGTATTCATCCTAAAAATTGAAAGCTATAATTTATTCACATGTCCATAAAGGAATAGAGTTTTTATATAGGAAGAAAAGTTAATTTTGGTTTATTTTTCATATTGTGAAAAATTTCAAGGGAGAGTCAATAGTAAAAATTTCATGTTTATACAAACATTAGTTATCAAGTTTGATTATTATACAAAGTTGGTTATAAACCATACGTTCTTAAGTATGATGCATTATATCTTTTTGATTTTTTAAAAATTAACTATTCAATACTTAACTTAGTTTACATTAACTACATCTAATTATGCAAAGATTATTTCATCATTTATTTAAAACTTTTACTAAAATGTTATTTATCTTCTACATTGAAATTTGAAGACTTGAAATCAATAATGTGACAGATCCCAAGATATTGAAGTTATTTTTAATTTCTGGAATTCAAAAACCCTGGCACATGTTTTTATGTTTTCCTGATAATATTTTTTCGATCTAAAAGTATTATTTGGGGTATATCGGTCCTATTAAATATTTGAATATTAAAAGATATTATTGAATTAGGTTCTTAAAATATTTTCTAAAATCAACTAGTTTTTTATTGTTATAATTTGTAATAAAATCTTATAAAAAAGTATATTGAATAAAATATTTTCAAAACATTAATATTTTTAAAATTGTATTATAAGCAACAAAACATTAATATAAATACAAGGTGATTCTTTTAACGATAACTACTCAATTTCTCTTTAAATAATTGTTTTTTTCTTAACTTTTGTTAGTTACATATGTATCTTCATTTATCTGTAATCAAATATTTTTCATATGTTTTTTGATGTGTTCATTCCTTATATATTATAGGAGTGTCAATTTATTTATATTAAATGACATCATACATATTTAACTAACTTATAAAATAGAAAATGACTGGTCAATGACAACTTTTGAAAAAATATTTGGAAAAAATTAACGATTTTGCACTAAGATGGTAGGAGAGGAAATGACTAATGATAGAAATTGCAAAATCCTTGCTTCAACTCTGGTCTATATTGAAAATACTAATAACTTCCAAAGTATTAGACCAAAAGTTATGATTGACCAGTCATATAATTATTTTCTATTTTATAGTTTAATATTTATGTTGTTATTTTAAAAAATGGAGTTGACATTTCTATAAGATAAAAGCGATAAATCTAAAAAAACATTTTATAAAAAATAAATGTAAATACTTATGTAATTAACAAAAACCAAAAAAAAAAATTATTTTAAGAGAAATCAAATGGCTAGTGTTAAAATAATCATTCTGTATATACAAAATTTAAAGGTATTATAAAGATCTATAAGCCTTATTGACTGTGTATGTTTCTCTGTTAACAAAATTAAATAGTAAATTTAGTCCATTAAAGAAACAAAAATATCGAATAAGACAAATGCTAGATTCAAAATAAATTAAATTAAATTATACATACTTTACTTTTAGCTTTCATGAACACATGATTTTCCATTTCCAAACTATTTTTGGTAGTTGGTAACCCAGATTGAGAGATAGCTTCATCACTAAAATTTACAAATGATTATAAACTTTGTATTGTATTTAAAAGAATATAAAAAAAAATTACATTTTATTGACAACATTTTGACGAAAATTGGGCGTACGCCACGTATCATCTTCACTCATGACTTCAAAATAAATATTTGAAATTAGTTTAATATTTTAAAAATTGACAAACAAAAAATTCTGTTTATTCTGTAAAATTGCTCAGCAGCAAATGTGTCACTGAGTTAACTAATTGATTAAAATAAAACTTTTGCTACTTATCATCAAATTCAATAATATAATTATATTTTCTTGTAATATAAAAGTAAAAAAATTTAATAAAATAAGTAATTTTTAAATTACTTATTTACATTTGACACTATTTAACTTCAGTATGATAAAGTAACTGTAGATAAATAATTATTGCAATATAGAATGATTACTTGTACAGTGTAGCCAGTTTTACCATAACTTTTTGGTTTCTAGAATTTTTTTTTCTTGACCAGTGACGTGTTACGTAAAAGGCTTCACGGGGCAGCTGTCCTAGGGCACAATGAAAAAGACGCCCCTGAAACTTTTGGCGGCATCTTACCCAATGAACCCAATAAAACTAGGGTAAATGTTTGTTTATCTTATAACTATCTTCAAATGATCGCGAAAATTTTCATTGATTGTTAATTGAAAAATTATAATTGTGCCTACCTCAATATAAATTTTTAAATACGCCCTTGGTTTCAATTAAAATCGTCTGAGTATGTTCGTAGTCATAGCTAAAATTTTATCAAAATTTTGTATTTATTTTTCTCCGGCATATTTTTAAATAACTAAATGAAATCTCCTTATTTTTTTTTTAAGGAACTAAATTTTGAACTGGGAGCTAGGCGCCCTAATACATCTATTCTATGGAGTTATATATTAAAATAGACATAAATAACTCACGGCAAATTTAAATTTAAAAAAGGCTATAGTTAATAAGTGTGTAAGAATTACTAATAATTCCTTTATAATAGTTAAATGCGTAAGCACATAACATAATGCTTCTATAGAGGACTGTATTTCGGTATAAGAAGACGCTAAGTCTTCTTAAAACTTTGTGCTTTAGGGAACTAATAGTTGTCTAATCTAGTAATTTTACAAAATAAATATTTCCTAATGCTACTTTAAAGTCTCCTTACGAAATATTTTTTATAATATAACTAAATTAGATTTTTTAATTATTCAAAACCCATAAAATAATAATATTTAAATATAAATTATTATATTTTAAATTTATTTTTTTAAGTTAAAATTTAATTTAATTAACTATTAGTAGATAAATTGTTAATTGGAACAAGTATAAGTATTGGAATAATTTTAGATAATAATGGCTTTCGAACAAAAAATTTATCGAATAAAATGTACACATTTGGCACATTTTTATTTTATTGATAAGAGCATCCCGTGCGGTAAAATGATATATGAATATGATAATATAATAAGTATAATTCCAATATCTAGTAAACAGAAGTTTATATATAATTCAAGTACCAATTTTTATTGTTTTTTCTCATTAAAATATTGAAAAATTTATATTCATAATTTTTTTACCTATCTCTTAAGTATTAATATCAATTATGATATCTAACAGAGGTGTAGAAAAATCTAACATTTTTAAATCTGTTATTTTAGTGCATACAGTTTCGTGTGTTAAATTTATTAGATCTTATCTTTTAACTAGTAAGCATATAAATTTTATTATTAACAATTACTAAAATTAATTGTCTTTTTAGGCATTGGAAACAACTTACTGGTTTATGATATTCATACCAAGTGTTTAATCCTACATAAAAAAATTTTTGACAAAGCTTCAATTCATGGAATTAAAAGTAATAACGATGAATCGTTACTTGCTTTACATGGAGAAAATTATGTTGCCATTTATAAGTTAACTGAATCATTTACTAATAATTTTGGGTAAGTATTTATTTATAATTTAGCCATACTACTTATCTTTTACAATCTTTAATTATTTTAAATAAAAATTATGTTAATACATTTTTAGTATGTTATTTGATAGTATGGTTCATTCAGATGATTGGATTTGCAATGTACTTTGGCTTAATGATAATTCACTATTATCAATATCAGCCCATAATATTGCTCAACTATGGAATTTCAAACTAAAAAAAAAAATTAAAGAAGTATCTTGTGATGAACAGTGTATACTGTATCCTTGTAATAATTAAATTTTTAAACAGAATATTTTAACAACTACTTATCGTCAAATCAAATTTCTTTAAGTTTGATTATGTAGCTATTCAGCAACATCAGTAGGAAAAGACAAAGATAATGTAATTGTATTTTCAGGAACTGTGTTCAAGGAAATTGTAATTTGGAGTCCTTTTAGAAGACTCAATGATACAAATATTTTACATAGGCTTCAAAAACATGAGGTTGTAATTTTAATTTGTAAAATTGGTAATACTTTTATCTTTTACTAATTTATATTTTAAGGGTATATTATTTTCTATTGTTGTAAATCTTTCAAACACCCTTATAAGTTCTACATCAGATGATCGCAGTATTATTATCTGGAATGTTGAATCTTTTAATAATAGCACATTATATGATTGGTGGAGAAATGCAAAAATTTGTCCAAAGTATTCAATTTATGCCCACAAAGCAAGAGTTTGGAAAAGTATTTTATTAGAATCGGACGGTATATTGAGTGCAGGAGAAGTAATTAATTGTTAGTATTTCTTTTTCAATACTTTATTGTATTTAAATTTTTACATTTTAGGATGGTCAAATATGCTATAAAGCATCATCTTCAACATACCAATGGGAAGAGAGTAGAGGATCTCAAGTACGCTCTTTAGATTTTTTGGAAGTTGAACATTTAATGGCTAGTGGTTCATCAACTGGTAGTATCAGACTATGGGAAATTAATTCAATACCAAGATTATGTATTCTTGATGATTATAAATTGCAAAAGAGATATCCTAAACATTTAGTTATAATAAAGAATATTGGTACTATTGTACTATATTCTGATGGTCAAGTTGTAAAATATAAAGATGATAATAATAGTATTATTTATGAAAATAAAATATTATGTTGTACTTTAACAATGACGAAGTCACCTTGTGGATATTTTATACTTTTTACAACTAGTAATGGTTATATAGTAATTTTAAAAAGTAATTTAACAAATGTCTTATTATAATTTATTTTTCTAAGATAAAATTATTTGTTTATTTTTTGATATAGGTGTTGATAAAGAATTTCAAGTTATAAGTAGACAAATTTCAACTACTAAAATCAGTTATTCAATTTGGTTAGATCAAGGTCAAATAATGACAAGTTCAGTAGAGAATACAATTTGTTTGTATATACTTAATCATAGTATGTATCTATAACTTATTTTAAAATTATGAGTCTATCAAAATTAAAAAAAATTGATTTAATATTTTAATTAATTACACATTTATCATGAAAGTATTTTAGTATGATAAACAAACAATATTTTTTGCATCATGAAAATTTAATTAAAATATCTGATCATATAATTTTAATAAAATATTATTGCATGAATTGAACTATCAATCATTTTTTATGAAAAAATTATTTAACTATAACTAAAAGCTTCATAAATTCATTTAAAATAAAATAGAATCAAGATGATAAATGATTAAGTGAGAGTGAATAAACTCTTATTGAGAGGAAACATGGAATAAACTTTACATATAATAAAAATAAATGTAAGGTGAAAATGTATTTAAATAGGGTTGTAAAAATTTCTTATGCATATTATTTCTAAGAGATAACGCTATGATTGGCACTGAAAAAGAATATGTTCTTGCCTTATTTATGCAATTGTTTGGTAGCTTGTTTAAGAAACAAATATTTTATAGAGTGAATTTGTGTCTAAATATAAATGTATGTATATATAAATGTAATATAAATTAATATTAATTAAACTTAAAAATTAGATAAATTATAGTAAATTTGTTTTTAACAACAATATTGATAAATTCTCTTTAATATTTTGTCAAAAAATTATTTTTTTTAATTTAATAATTTAATTTCAATGCTATTTTTAATTAATTTTTTTTCATAAATTTAATTTATTTTTAGGTATGCATATAAACCAAATTTCAAAATTTAACATAGCTTCAAAAGCAAATATATGGGTAACAACTGCTGTAAAAATTGGAACATTAATTTTTTCTGGTTGTAACGAAGGGTCTATATTTATATTTCATTTAAATCAAAAGGCATTGATTGATACATATAATTTTTCTTTTTTATGTGTTAAGTTTTTCTTTTCTCTTTTTTAGAATCCTTTACAGCAATTTAATAAAATACACAGCTTTGCTGGTGTTACAGCAATATGGTTAGATGAACAAATTTCTAACTTTAAAGTTGTTAGTTCAGTTGGTAGAGATGGATACCATAGATATTGGAGTGTATCTCTTGAAACTAATTATGTTTTTGAAATTCGAAGTGAAATTTTACCTACTAAATGGCCATTCCACATCAATAAAACTATTCAACATGGATTATTAATTTGTGGTTTTAAAGAAGTAAGATTTCTATTCTTTATATTTATTATAATTAAGTTATGAAAGAGAAAGAAGTGTTATTTACTTTTGATTGTTTATTTAAAACATTTTGCTCATAATTACATGAATTTTTTTACTGTGATCAAGTTCATTAATGAGGAAATAGTTGATACAATTGTAAAAAACATTAGCTATGACCAATTCTGATTGGTGATGGTGATATGTATTCAAGGTGATTCCTTAATTATGCTTCACAAAGTATTTTCCAAAATATTAAAATTAATCACTATTTTATATTTTTAACAATAATGGTTTTCTGTTGAGCTGTTTTAAATGAAAAATTAATATTCTGCTATCATCACTTATAACTTAAACTCGTATCAATTTTTTTGATTTTTAATTGGCAATCCCAATTTTTTTTTTTATTATCAATTTTTTTATATTTGATTTTCAATGATTTACAGCTGTATAAAGTTTATTAGTTATCAGAAAAGAAGCATATTTATTATTTAAAAAATGCAACATTATCATGTTGTACATTAAGAAACTACTGGTTTGTAGAAATTTGATATACTGATGATGTTACAAACCAGTTGCGATTATCAATTTATAACCCAAAAAACAAGCTGTCTTTTAAAAATGAATATGTTGTTTTTCTGATAATTTCTAAGCTTTAAATAGCTGTAACTCGTTAAAAATCGAATAAAATAAAATTTATATTAGATAAAACTGTTAATAAAAAACCCAGCACAGGGGGGTCGCGGCACAGTGGTGACGTGGAATAGTTGGATCAAGTATAATGATATCTGACAGTGATTAAAATCACTATCAAAAATAAACGCTTCGATGCAAATCTTTAGATAGTGTTTAATTTTAAAAAAATTGGTGTTTTATTCCAAAAGCTACTTGATCTGCTGGTTCCTTATTAATATCTCGATTAAGATAAAGTATGTCGAATGAAAAAGGGTTTATTAAAAAATATTATTTCTCATAAAAAAATTGTGTGGATCCATAAACTTTTCAATAAGTTATAGCATTATAAAGTTAAATATAATATAAATAATAAAATCGAGAATTTTCACACGAAAATAGCATTCGGTAGCCATTTTCGCCGTGAAGACAAGTCCAGAGGTCAAATTTTTTTTTTTCAAATTAAAGTATATTACATTAGCTTTAATTTAAGATATATATAAAAGTGTCAGACCTTCCGGAACATTTTCAAAAGTTAAGTTGAAAAAGTAAATTTTTTGTGAAAAAGTTGTCATTTTAAATCCCCCCCTGTGGGCAGGTTAAGTGTCAGATTTACAAAAAAAATATACCAAATGATAAGTAAAGACATCAAGCATCTATATAAAAAAAAATTATATTGATATGTTCATTTTTGAAAAAGTTACGGCAGTTTTTAGTAAAAAAAATTGAAAAAATTTCGAAAATTAGCGATTTTTAAATTTGTAATTTTTTTGGAGGTTTCCCCCATTTACGGGGAACGAGGGAAATTTTTTCAATTTTGAAGGGTAATGTCTTCGACTAGATACGATTTGTGATCTTTTGACGTATAGTTGAAAGAAATCCGTTCGGTGAGAGCTGAGAAAAAGTGGTAACAGACACAAAAAAAAAAACACATCATAGTAAAACCAATACCTTCTCAGCTTCGCATCGAAGCTAAAAAAAAAGATTGGTGTTTCTGTTTGAAATATAAGTAATTAAACTTAATATGAAATTGATGTTAAATAATTTAATGTTATAGTTTTTATAGAGAAATTATAAAAAGTTATAAAGTAATTTGTTTGTTTCAATTGTTTTTAAAAGTTATGACAGTTTAAAGAAAAATGTCGAAAGTTACCTATTTTAAAAATATTAAATTTTTGTGGGATTTTTCCAATTTATAGACAACCAGGCAAAATTTTTCCATTTTTGAAATATTGTTTTCATATTATAGTAAAATTAATATCTTTTCATCAAACCTAAAAAAAGATGCCTTTAATATCAATTAAAATACAACTTCTTTACAACAATGTAGAAATTTGAGATTTTTACTGAAATATGTAAAAATATGCAAAAGAAAAAAAAATATTTAGAGTCTATACATTACAAAACACCAGTGTCGTCAGTGTTAGATTTTTATAATAGAAGTAAGTGGCATAGTAAAAAAATATACAAAATTCCATACCCTAAATTTTTTCTTACTTAACACTTTATTTTAGAAATTAATATTACTGTCAATGCATAAAAATCCAGTCTTTAGTAATGTTTGCCCTTTTATCATATTGAATGGTTTATCCATTGATGTTAATAGTTCTATTAAATAATTTAAATAATTTTAGTTTATGTTTTACGAGTATAATTTATTTTAAGGTTATTGTTTGTAAATACTTTTATTTTCAGAACAACTTAATTATTTATAGTGCAATTGATCAGAGAATTTTAGCTACTGTTTTTTGTGGTGGTGGTCATAGAGCTTGGGATATTTCTTTTGCTAACGATAGTAAATCTATTGATTTTGTATGCAGTTCATCTTGTGGTAAATTAGAAGCAAAACAAATTCTGTTAGATGGCCAATACACACTAAGGGTACTTGAATTTATTAATAGCTAAATTTAAAAACACTTAATACTCTAATTTAAAAATAATAAAAATTATTATTTTTAATATTTATGGAATGCTGTAATTAATCATTTTTTATCTTAGGATGGATTTCATTCAATGATTATTAATTCAATGGCTCAAATCAAAGATGATTTAATGGTAACTGGGAGTGATGATACAACTGTTCGGTTGGCAAATTTTAGTAGTGATTTGGAAAATTTACTAACACTTAGAAGTCATATATCATCAGTTCGTTCAGTTTCATCTCTTAAATTAGAATCTAATGTATATGTAATTGTAACAGCTGGTGGCAGAGCACAGTTAAAAATTTGGATATTGAAAACTGATGTTAATGGTTTGTTTAAAATATTTAAATTGTTTATAATATATAAACTATATATTAAATTATTATAATAATTTATTATAATAATATAATATATTTAATTAACAAATCTCAGTATGAAATATTTCTACTTAAGGTTTTTACTGCGAAGAATCTGTATCTTATTTATTAAAAACAAAACATGAAAAAAAGCCATGGCAATCTGTACCATTAAATGAAGGAGAAACACGATTTATGGATATATCTTTGAAACTTTTGAGGACAAATAAAATATTGATTGCAGTTGGTTGTTCTGATGCTGTTCTTAGGTATTCATGCATTTAAAATGACAAATTCATTCTATAATAGAAAATGTTAAAAAATTATTTTTATGTCAAATTAATATACAGAGTGAGTCATAAATATGACAACAAATTTAATAACTTTTGTTTCAATTAATATTTTTAGTTTATTTAATTTTTATACTTGAATAATATACTAATATCACAACATACCATATTTTTTAAATTTATTATAAAATGTAAAAAAGAATTTTAATTTACAAAAAATGTTAAAAAATAATTTCAAAATTGTAATTGATTGTTAGGTTACAAGTTAGAGTTTTTATTTGTTTACACTAATTAAAATTTTGTCAATTTTACTTTATCAGAAAATCTATGACCATTGTCATATTAAAAATTTATCGTTTGAAATAAACATGGGCTGTATTTTGGCTCATAATAAAAAAATACCAATCTGCTATTTTCAAATTTTTAATTTATTTAATAATTCAAGTGTAGATCATTTTCATGGAAAAAGCTACATACTTATAACTAATATTTAGAGTGAAAAGATTTTGTTTTCTTCTGTTCTTTTCTCAGTTTATATTGTAATGTTTGATATCATAAAATTAACCACAAATGAAGCCGCCCGTGACCAAGTTTTGTACCTGAGGCAGTGCGTGTCAAGCATTGCCATGTTAGTGACTCGTTCACACTGTCCCACATATATTTAATAATAAATTTAAAAAATATAGTATGTTGTGTTATTTATATGTTCAAGTATAAAAATTATAAATAAAAATAAAATATTAATTGTACCAAAAATTATTGAATTTGTTATATCTTTTTGACTTTTTTATTTGAATTTTTTATTAGTATAATATACTATATATATTATATAAAATATTTTATTTGTTAAAAGAAAAAACTTGTTAACTTACAAAAATAAGGAGATCATATTATTATAGACTGTATAAAAATATTCATAAATTTATAATATAAATCATAGACTATTAAGTCCTTTGAGTATTCAGTGAGTTGATTGTCATATAAAAAGGAGAAAAATACACTCATTTTAAATATAGATAATTGCTATTCTCTGGAAACTATCTTATACAATACGATCGTAAATCGTATGATAAACAAGTATTTTTAAATAATTAAAGATTTAGTAACTTCGATATTGAAATAAAATTTGTTTGACAATTTATATCACAATGCTTTAATGAAATATTGTTGTAATAAAAAAGTTGAAGTAGTCAAAGTCATTAATTTAGTTTTTATAGGTAGTTGTCTTGACAAACCCTAATACATACATTTAAAATTCAAAGAGATATTTTTAATTTCAGATTGTATAGTTTTGATTTGAGTTACAAAATTCTATGTCCAGTTGTAGAAACTTCTGACTGCTCCAATTGTATTCTTAAAGTTTTAATTGTTCAATTATCAACTATGACAAGTATTTTATCAATGGACACAAGAGGATATTTGACTTTTTGGGATATTTCATCTTATGTTGAAAATAATGAATTATTCACACCTTTAAATTCCTTGTATAAGAATAAATTTCACCAGTCTGGTATTAACTGCTGCGATTGGTTACAACTAGAAAACCATCAAAGTTTAGTGGTTACTGGTGGTGATGATCAAAGTTTATGTTTTGCTGTATTTTATTTAGAAAATTCAATTATTTTAAAATCTTCCATTGCTATTACTCTTCATAATTCTCAAGTAACAGGTAAGTTTAGTTAAAATTTCAATTGATATATGTCAATTGTTATTTATTTAACTTTATTATAGGTGTAAAAATCTACAAAAAATTTGTTATAAGTTCTTCAGTAGATCAAAAAGTTATTTTCTCTTCTTGGTCCTATGATGAAAACACTAAGAATATTAGCATAAATTCCTTAGCTGTCTACTTCACTACAGTTGCAGATGTACATGGTTTAGTTTCCTACAAACAAGAGTTAGTACCTTCTATAAATAAAATATAAGAATTAATTATAAATAACATGTAATTATATTAATATTAAAAAATAAAATATTATTCCTTTCAACATAAAACCAAAGTTTCTTTCTGAATTACAACATAAAAGATTTTATAAATTTTTAAGATCTATAAAATATTAATAAAACTTCTATAATCATTGAAATCATGTTGTAAAACATGTTATCAATAGATTTTCGAACCATGGTCAATAAATATTTATTAATTATGGCCAGGATGGTGTAATCCCCAAAAATTTACATTTTCAGGAGACATAAATTAAGTTATTTTTGATAAACTTCAATTACTCATAACACTGTTCTATAAATAATTTTCATTACAAAAGAAAATACATTTTTCTAAATCAATTATTCACACAGAGTTCTAATGTGAAATTTTATCTTTTCTATATTTAAAAAATATTGTACAATTTTTTTTTCAAATTATTATTGATTTTGATTTTTAGAATGTTAACAATAATCCTTTCAAAATTTTCTATCCAATATATCATATTTTGATTGAAGTTAACGTCATTAAATAAGACATTTTTTAAGGATTTAAAAAATAGTATTGTTTAGATTAACATATTCTCAGGAACTTATATAATTACTATTGGCAGTAATTTTTTTTTTTAATCTGAAAATTAAATTACATTAATAAATTATTAAAAATAAAAATATTATGCTTAATAATAATTCTAATATAACATGTTTCACGGTTGTAAGTGAATCTCTCCAGAGAGAATCCCACAAAGACAATAACATTACGAGTAGATTGTATTATGTATATCAATTTGAAATTTTTGAATAATTAAAATATGAATATTTCAAATGTAGCATCTTTTTAAATTATGATTTCTATTAAAATTACTCGTTTTTTACTAATTAATAATTTTATTAATTAGTAAAAATAGAGGCTATAAAAAAATCAAATTGCAAATTTGAAATCATCGCAAAAATTAGTTCAGAAAATAATATTTTCACCTCTGATGATTAAAAAAGTTTTATTTTATAGACAAGTGTTAATGATCATTAAGGCTTATTATTATCCAAAATTTATTATTGGACAGATCTTATTTTTAAACTTACTTGGTGTGCTAGAATACACCTAGGACACTGTCTGCGCATGCTTATGTCCAAATATAATATCAATGTGTAGCTTTTTATCACATTGTTATCAAATAATTTTTCCTTAAGGAAAATAAAAGTGTGATATTCTTTACTGCTTATTATAACTCTTGTATTATTTATAAATAGAAACAATTAGTGAAATATTTATTCGTCGGTAACAAAATAATTTATCAGGTTGGTTTATTTTATATTTCAAATTAATTATAAACTTTATAAATGTGGATTTTAAGCATTATTGATTTATATAAAAACATACTTTCACGATCGTTTATATTTTAATTTAATTGTAATAAAAAATATAGCCAAAAAAAAAAATATGTAAAAAATTAATAATAAATTTGTTTGAAATTGAAAAACAGACCAGTTACCCATCATCTAAAACCTTCGGTTTGCATAAAAATTTATCATATTTTATTGCTGTTTTAAAAGCAAAATGGTTAGATTCATATTGAATAAAAGATAGATTTTTACTTATAAGCTCTGTTTGGCTAAAATTTTCAATAGATTTTACAAATTATCGACATTCCTCGAAAAATTCTGAAGTAGGCAGACCAAAATTTTTATTTTATAATGTTTCAAAAAGAAGCAACCGAATGAAACTCCAAGATTTAGGAGCTGAATGTTCGAGAAATGCAATTTGTTGTTTTATTAATAAGCATTATAGCACTATTCATTTATACTTCATTTAATAATAACTATGATATCTATAACTTTATATTATTGTAGTTATTCGCCAAGTTAAGCGTTACTTTAATTCATATTACAACCTAAAGTCCACTCCAACACGTTACTGTATTTCATCATAGGCGGGCATAACAATACTCCAATTCACAATTTTATTTTTTTATTGTTATTACTTTTCATTGATTAAGTTTAAACATTTTGAACTGCATCAAATTCCTGTAATATCTTAACTTAATAAGGTTACGAAAATGGACACAATAATTTCGGATGGTCCCCTACTTTATCATACTTTAACACACAGGCGTATAACGCTTTTGCGTTTAAATATCCTCCATGTTTGACGTGTAAATTCTAGTATTTATAAAAACACATTCAGTTTATTGTATTTTAACCATAGAATATTGTTTTTTAACTATTTACACTCGTTGTTATAAATTTATAACTGTAGTTTTAACTGCTACTTTAGTAGAAAACAATAGCAAAACATTGATTTGAATTTCTAGATAATTTAAGAAGCCAATGATTATTGTAACTTGACTTTTAGTGTTGTTGTTATTTGATTTTATTCGTGTAGAAATTGATGACATATTCCCTGATGTCATCATTTACATAATACCTTACTAGTAAATAATTTACAATTATTTTAATATTATCGTACTATATAGCTTTACGTATTAAACCAATAACAAGAGCTTTATAGTAAAGTACTTAAATAATATCTATACAGTTCAAATTGATGTTTGTAATTTAACAATTTATAAATATCTCAATTTTTCACCACTGTAACGATATTTTGCAATCGTATTTCAAAACTTTTATGTCATTAAAAACAATTACGGTGTTCTCACTTATAATAAACTAGCAATTTACTGAACTTAAATTTTAATATTTACGATCAACTAAAACTTTAAATCGATTTCTAGTACAATTTGATAATGATTTTTATTAAAATTTTAATTTATTAAAAAATACTTCTTTCACTACAGGACCTTTTTTGTGTACTTTTTGAATTTTAAAATATTACTTCTAGTGTGTACAATCTTATTCAAATTTGTCTTCTTAATTATTACTGACATTTTGTACAATAGACAGTTTTTATACAGTTACAGTTTAAAAAATATATAGTATTACAGTTAAGCATATTGTGCATTTATAAGTACTTACATTACTTTACATTAATTAGTCAACTTTAAAACTTGCACTTTTCTCTATACTAGCTCTGCTATAACAAATTAAATAATGTATTACTAATATATTTTTCGTACAAAATATTTAAAAATCATTGATACTGTGCACGAATAACAATATTTCTTCGAACACTCATATTATAACATTCCAATAAAAAGAGAATTAAAAAGGTTATCAAGAGTCATTTTACTCAGGCGAATCGCTGAATTATAAAACAAATAAATTATATATTTTTCATAATTTTTATGACAGAAAAATTCTATTTAATATGAATATTTTTCGATGTATTGTGACAAAAACGTGATTAAAATTTTCTTAACACGCTCTATTGTTATTTTCATATCTGTAATATTTACAATCATTAATATATTATTGTTTTCTTGGACAACCATTTTATGTAGTCTAAATAATAAAGTTTAAATGTTGTTATAACAATATGTTTATTATTATAATGTAATTGAATTTTTCAATATTAATTTTATTATTTCACTATGTTTTTCGTGTACATTTTTTTGAAACGTTTATGGATATGCTTATACATTTCTTTTTTCAATTTATAAAATATAATCATAGTTTTAAAGAAATAATAAGTGTCCTAAATTAAAACAGTACAAGGTATAAGAATAATTTCACGAATTTCACATCGATTATCATTTATTTAAATAACCGTAAAAATATTTAAGTATAACTCAATTAATTTTTTTACAGTTCGTGAGTATTTGAAATAATAATTATTCACTGATAATTGATAACCTTGACTTTCTTTATTTGGAGGTAATTTTAACTTCTAACCTTCAGTTAAATTAAAAATAAATGTTCATTTTCTTTTTCTTTTTCTTTTTAATAATACATTATATGCATTTAGATAAGATATTATGATTTATATATAATAATATGCTCATTAATAAAAGTAATTTTTTGCAGGGTACTTATGAATTTATTTTCAATTTTTTGAAGTTTTAGTTTATAAGTCTATGTTTTAAGTGAAATTCATTTAACGATCAATAAAATAGTAGTCGCGTTCGTTGACAAAGCATATGTATATGTATCTAAACACAAGTAGTCTTGAATACTAATTAAAATTTATTTGTTCATAATTCGAATTATTAACTAACGATTCGCGGCAATCAGTTTTTACTTATTATGTAAAACTTAATGCAGCTTTTATACATTATTAATAAATTACGTATTCAATACTATTGCTTCTTATTTGATATAATGAAAAATAAACAATCGATTAGTTTATGATGTCAGATAATTTACGTTGATCGAATTAGATTAAAGTTATGAGTGTTTTATTTTCAGTATTGCGAAATTTTACTTTAGGCACTAATATTAGTTATATAAAAATAAATATAAAATTTTTATTCATGATTTGTGGTTAAAAAACTTTAATTTCAATTGTATATCGTATTCTGATTAAATCTAATTGAAGTATCTAGTTACTGTCAATACTTAACTGAGTAGTTAAATCATTAGTGACATTCGTATCGTGTAGTTCATTATAATCATTTAGGCTTTCTAACAAATTTATTAAAAAATAAAAATTTATATACTAAACAAATTCATTCAAAATATATACTTGCGCTATTGTTTTTCAGTAATGTGATTCGAACTATTGTTTACGGTCAAGGAGTTGAAATGTTTTCTGCAGATATGAATCGCATTTCTGAGGTACGTTTGACATGTTATTATTTTTTTTATCCCCGAGCTAATCAGAGCGGATGTTAGTAGCTTTTACGTTTTTTTTTTTTTATCAATGACGTTTTATATTTTTCATTTGCGTTATTGCGGCGCGAGAGATTCTCCTTGAAGCGCTTCCTATAAATACCGCAATTACTGATTCATTAATGCGGATCAAATCGCGTAGACAGTCTATGCTGTATTCTTTTGCGCGCAAAAGACGTGTTTCTAGAGACGGCAACATCATGTCTATGATGAGGATAAGTTCAATAGTTTTATTTTTCCTTTGTGTATTCTGCCTAACAAGCGACATAAACGCTGCCAAAATAACCGCTAAATACAAGGCGTGTATGAAATTTAAAAAATAATTAAATAATATTTGACATTAATTAAATGTATTTATGAATTTTTAGGAGCCTACAGTTGAACGGTGCACTGAAGTCTTAGAACTTGGTGAAGGACCACATTGGGACCCATCCACCAATAGCTTATACTTCGTGGATTTACATCAGGGTAAAATACACAGATATCACCCAGACACTAATAGCCATCATATTGCCCATATAGGTATTTTTTGATATATTTTGTACCCCTTAAACTCATTCAATTCAATGTAAATTATTTTACTGTTATTATAGAAGGATATTCAGATGTCACTCTCGTTATACCAGTTCATGGAAAACCCAATAACTATGTAGTTGGCTTAGGTGCTTCTATAGGAATAGTAGAATGGGATGGCTTATCTAATGAAACTAGCTCACCTAAAAACATAAGATTGGTTGACCCCAAACCTGGGAATCGCTTAAATGATGGAAAAGTTGATGCAAGTGGAAGGTTATGGGTTGGTAAGAAAATACATAAATTATTATTAACATAGTGTGGAAAAAAAGAATGATTGTAATATATATTTTATGATTTAGCAGCTTTACTATGATAAAATGGTTCTAAATTTCTCGAGTAAAACTTATTTTTTTTAAGAATTTTTTAGTAATCTTCCAAAAATTAAATTTTTTTCTTATTGAATCTCATTTGATTGTGATATTTTATTTAATCAGCTTTTAAGATTTATAATTTTTCTTGCTTATAATAACTCAATGAACTGATAACTTATTACAGTGAATGATTTTTAATTTTTATTTAAAAATGTTAAATGTAATTTTTTTTTAATATTTACAACTATGCACAAAATAAATATCATTTGAAATAAAAAGTATTTATTAGTTTTAAAGCAAACATGTGGCCTTACTTTACTAAAAATAAAGTGTTTTTATTTTATTTGAATAAATTTGTTAATCTTGACTTGTTTTAAAGATATGCGTAAATAACGATAAACTGATACAAACTTTATTAAATATTTGAAAAATTTTAAATTAACAACTCTTTTGTTTAGGATCAATGGGTCCGGAGATGGAAGATTTACCAGGACATTATCACAGATTAAGGGGTTCTTTGTACTCAATTGAGTTGGATGGTACAATTGTAAAAAGGTTACCAAACATAAGTATTTCAAATGGAATGGCATGGAGTTCAAACAACAAGGAGTTCTACTATATTGACACTTACCAGTATGCTGTTTTGGGTTTTGATTTTGATATAACTACTGGAGAATTGGGTAAATAGTTATTCTAATAATCCGTTGTTTATTTTATAATTTCTTTATTTAAAATTTGGTCTATTTTATTATTTCTATTATATATAGCAAATCCTAGGGTAATTTTTGACCTTAAATTGAAAAATGTCTCTGGTGATCCTGATGGAATGACCATTGATACTGATGGAAATTTGTGGGTTGCTTGTTTCAACAGTAATCATGTATGTATTAATCAAGATAAATAGATTTAATTATTAATGTTAGGGTTTAAACCAGTCAGGCTTTTGATAATTTCCGGGATGTTTAAGAAATTATTTATTAAAAATTTTAAAAAATGATAAGCTACTACTATTGTAATTTATAATTCAAGCCTGATTTGGAACTGTCCAAATTATTATGTTAAAGATCTATTGGCAAGCTACCAACAATGATGACTATGTGTAAGTTTATCTATTAATATGAAATTTTATATTAATTAACTTTTAGATATTAAAGATAAATCCATCAAATGGAAAACTTATGCAGAGTATCAAGCTTCCCGCCTATCAGATTACCTCAGCTGCATTTGGTGGCCCTATAATGGATGATCTGTTTGTAACTACAGCTGGTTATCAATTGACTGATGAACAATACATAAGACGTCCTTATTCTGGAGCTTTATACAAAATTCGTAATACTGGTTCTAAGGGTTACCCAGGTGTTTCTGCTAAAATTGAATAAATTTTGACTAAATGTGAAAACCTTTTTTACCAAATAAATAGGTTATAAACTATTGTTATTATTGTATATATGTTTTTTTTTTTTTTAATAGTTATCTTTAAATTTAAATACTCAATAAAGATTAATTTGTTTATTTAAATCTGATAGTTTTCTTATTGTCTAGTCTATTGAGTGCCTAATTCCTAAAAATATGTTCTTAACATTTTTTATTTAGAATACATTTATAAGAAGAACTCAAGTATTAATAATGAAGCGAAATCAGTAGTTCAGAAGTTGAACTCGCTATAAAATAATTATCTAATGAATTTTACATAAAAAATGACAGTTTATTGTTATTATTATCAGGTACGAGTATTTTGATAATAACAATCTAAAGTTTAGTTATACATATGTGTATTCACATGTAATCCCAGAGAGATTATATTTAGATTTATATACTGGGAATAGTAGTATCCTTTCAAGTTTTTGTATAATTTATAAAGATCAAAGCCACAAGTTTTACTTTATTGTTATTTAGACTCCTGCTACAAAACGGAAAGAATTATTAAACTTTTTTGTGATTCAATGCTTTCATTGTTATTATAATTTTTAATTTTTCATTTAGTATATTATAAATATATTGAAAAATTGTTAGAAAAAATAACAGGTCATAGTAATTAACAGTATTATTATCGCAAAAAATCTTAATTTTTGACTCGTTTATCTATTAACATTCGAAAAATAATTGTTCGTATTTATTAAAATTAGATAATTTGTTTCTAATCAAATTTATTACTTTCTACAATAGATTTCAGTTAAATCATATTTCCATACATTTATTGAATAATGTTTAAAGTACGTCATGAAACTTTTTATCATATTAATGTAATATAGATTTTAATAATAGTATTTATATTTACATTAATTATGTACCTTCACTCAATTAAATTATATGATTTTTCGAACAACTTAATTGTAACTCAAATAAAAGAAGATAACCATGTCTACACATTATAATGATGAATTTTTAATAATTGATATTTTGTAGTACTTCTAATTTTAAATTTGATATGTATAACCTTTATGATCTTTACAATACGGCCTATGAGATTACAAATACTTATCACATTTATCAGAAAATAATACTTCAAAGGCGAAAAGTAGTTTTGCAAAAGATAAAATGTGCCAAAGTTTTGTTACTATATATTGATTATATAAGGTGTAATTGAAACTTATAGTATAATAAGTCTTTTCTCTCTTTAGAATCACGAGGGGAATTAAAAATTATTTAATTCTAACTGTTGCGATTTGAAAACAAAATAAAATATTATAAACGTTTATAAAACTTTTTCAAAACTAAATTTTCATTAAGTTGATTTAATAACAAAATTGTATAATTATTAATCTTCAATCAAATTTTAGTTGAAATAGAAAAATTGTTTAAACTATTAATGTATAGTGTTGTCTTGACATCATTTCCATTGTGTTAGGGTAAATATTATTAATCATAATCAAAAGGTGCATCATTTTAACTTAATATGTTAGTTCAATAACCTTTTACCTTTGAATTGAACATCTAAATTATATATATATATATATACAATCATATATATATATATATATAAGAAAAACCTTCATAATAAACAAAAAAATGTAATATGAACTAAAAACTATTTTTATTTTTACTTAGTAAATTTATAAATTAAAATATTTACTATTATTAAAATATTCGTATAGTGAAAAATTCAAAAATATTTATTTTATTCATTTATCATAGATAATTTTATATTAACTTGACGAAAACATAGATTATTACTTAATTATTTTTGTTAAAAATTTCTGAAAAATTACTAATAGTATTAGAAATTTTCATAGATGATACATTATTATTCAGGCAAGGAACTTTCCTTTTTTATTAGTTAGTATAACTGATAATTTTTTGAACTTAATTCCCAAAACCTCTTTATTTGAAATTTCTATTAGACCCTACAATAACTAAATGCTTTGATTTAGAAAATCACGATTTTTATAATATAATGTGAGAAATATCAAATAATTGTGAACATTCAAATAGTCAATTAACAATAATTGTTGATTTTATTTATTACGATAATTTTTCAATGACTTAGTTCCATTGAACATTTTTGTTAAAACTTATAAAAAAATGTTTATATGTACTTATATAATATTGACATTATGTAGGCCCTAAAACTTTATTTATATTTTTATGTGACTTAATTATTCTTTTTTATTATTGATATTATTTTTAAGGATTAGTTAAAAACATAATACCATAGATAATTTATAAAAAGACTACAGTTTGTATTTGATGGTCGTTGTGGCGTAGCGGTCACACTATATGTTGACAAAACTCTAGTGTTAAGCCGCGCTTACCGCCGTAGGTGAACAGATGGGTGACGTGCGCTTCCACAATGGCGAAAAAGTACCATGTTCCTAATGCATAAAGCAACGGGAAATCACTGCACTTTTGAGAATTTAATTATTTATGTGTCATTTTATACTATTAACTGTAATTTAAATATAAAAAGCAACACGTGCTTATTTATTTGCCTACCTTGTACTTTAAAGGCAGAAATTTAGTAATTAATAGTTTTTATGAGATTTTAAAACGAAACTACTTAGTCGGAATTTAAATAATCCTGACAAATCGAAAACAGTAAAGACCTATATTTTAAATAGTAATTATAAAAAAAAACCCTTTACAATGAATTTTAAACATTAAACAATTTAGTCGCATAAACACTAATATCTTTGTGATTAATCTAAATATTTTAGAAATATTCATTTAAGAAAAATTTTACTTCGTCAGGTTTTTAATTTTTTATTTAACTTTCTTTATATTGATTATACATTTTTATATTCTTTATATTTTTTTTAATTGTTTAGATCACAAATGTTTAAATAAAAATAAAAAATATATCGTTATCAATTATCTAATATTTATCGAATACTAAGCTAAAAAGCTTAATAAGGTGTCGTCCTGGCCTAGTGAGTAGAAACATATGATTCGGCGCACGGGGTTCAGGGTTTGAACCTCAGGGTACCAAAAAGATTTTTTATATGATTTTCTCATTGGTAGTGTCTGGTCTCTGGCGTGAGCTGGTCATAATACCCGTCCCGTCCATCATTAGCTTAGCCAAGAACCATCTTTAATCCCTGACATGTGAAAGAGGGCTACTGTAGCATGTTAAGTTGGGTAAATAGAAGGATGTAAAACTGATCATTTATTTATTTAACTAAAAATCTAAGTATTAAAATAATTCTTTTAATTAAGGCTATTTAAATTTAAATGATCCTTTACTCAGAGGTGGTAATATAATGAGTGAAGAGGTTATAATGCATTGTTCATAATAAATTCCTACTTATTTTCTCCTTCCTGGTAACGATACATTAGGGCTGGGTTATCTGTGTTATTGATAAGAGTTAAATTGCAACATTAGTCTGAACTTAAAAAAGGCTTATACATTTTAATAAAACTGTTTTGAATAATACTCAAAGAAATCTTTATCTAAAATATAAATTTAATTTAGAGAAGAAATCATACGACAATAACAATTAAACCAAGTGGAAATAAAAGTGACGTTAATATTCAAGATGCAGGATTCTCAAATGAATAATTCCTAAACAAAAGATTCTTAAGTATTTAAAGTTTTTCCGTTTTCATACTATTATGAGTTTTATTATAAAGTCATATTATTCGTTTAATGATTTTAACCCAACCGCCCGTTTTCCCATTACGTTATGATAGACAGAGTTTCGAAGCACTGCAGACATAATCTCATCATATACTTTGTACGTTTTAATTATAGTCTTACATTCCATTTTACAATTTCAACAAATGAAACTCTTGTTTATATTTCAATACTAGTACGTTACGTTCAGCCTTCTTTTACACAGCAATTTCCAGGTAAAGAAAACTGTAAAGTATTTTATGAGAATTGCGATCACTACGTGCATTACTGTCAGACTGTTGTCACAACTATACGACTAGAAACAAGTGACAGCAGCTTAAAACGACCTCAAGTATGCTAACAAACTGCCTGCTAACATTATAGTTATTACAGAAACCAACGGCTCTTTGCGACTATGTCATCCAACAATAATATACCTATTTATAAAGATATCGTGTGCTGGAAAAATGACAAGAGTTATATATATCCCGCTATTTATTTTAAAAGTTACAAAGTTCATATAAAACATTTGACATTTTGAAAATTTGTGTCAGTTATTTAAAAATTTTTAAGTTAATTTTTTGGGTATTAACTTTTAGAAACTTGTAACTTTCTTTACTAACATTAGCATAACATTTTAATGTTCTAATATTGAACTACTTTTACAATTAAATCATTAATATTGCACCCAAACAATATTTGATTAATTTCTATTTAATTTATTGCATTTTGAAAAAAATAATAAATAAATTTACGAAGATTATATTTGTAACAAAGCACTAAAACTTTCATGGATAAAAACTAAAATTTCACTTAAACGTAGAAAAACTTTATTCAACTAATTAATTGAAATAAATTTTATACAATTAAAAGTCATATCTTAAAGTTTAACTACATTAAAAATATTTTAAATTAATAAAATTAATGCTAATTATTAATTTTTGTTTCGATTAATAATTTAAATTTGTTTTTTTTTCTGGGAATTTTATTAAAAGTCTAAAAATACTAAAAAATATTTATATTTCTTTAGTTATACAATGATAGTTTAATAATAATAATAATCATTAAATATAAATTTAATAGATAGAATAAATTAATTAATATATAAAAAATAATTTATTTGATTTGTTTCATCAATTAAAGGTTTTAATTTTCAGTTTTATGATCAATTGTTAAATAATTATTATTTCAAACAACTAAATAAAGAAAAATGACTGGTGCCGTTGGCACTGTTGACCGAGTAATCCAGTGGTCGATCAACGGTATTTATCCTATGACGTTAATGTCTTGTCCAGACATTGCCACTTAACTCACACGGTTTAAACGACCCCATATAAACAATATTTTACAATTACATTTTTGTTAGTTTTCTTACATCTCTTAATAATTTTTTTTTGTGTCATTTTCACTATTAAGATACCCAAATAAGACTGCATAATATCATTGAGTTTAAAAATAATTGTTATCAGGTAAAAGGTAAGTTGGTTATGTGATTTCGAAGAATTTGTCTAAAATATGTTCAATGACAAGTATAAATACATTTGATTTATAATAACATTATGTTGAATGATTTCTTATATCAAACAAACCCTTACTGATTAATGGTTCGCTTAAAAGTTTAAGGTGAACCTGAATTCGCCTTAAACACTTAACAAAACCCGTATGCTTTGCTAGACTCCATATTTAAAGAAATTAATATTTTTAATTAAAAAATAATAATATGTGTAATATTGGAAATTTTATATAACTGGTAAAAAGGTTATAAATCATGTAACTTAAAGATAACTTTGTATCAATATGAAATAAATATGATAAGTACAAAGTATTTAAAGCAATTGTATAGAAGCTATGTGATATGAAAATGAATTTAATTGTAAAACTTGTTCTTGAGTTAGAAATGTATAAAACTTAGACACATAACATTTTATTTTTATTTTTTAATAACATATATCTAAACGTGATCACAAATTTTCTGTTCTCTCATTATAATAAATAAATTTAAGTTAAATAATTGCATATACATTATTTAAACTATACTCAATAAATTAACTACAAGTTTTACCCAAGAAAACGAATTCCAACGTGAGAAATTATACATACAATCTTTGTGCATATTAAGTTTTGTTTGATAGTAAATAACATGCAAGAATCCATCAAAAACTGAGAATAAAGAGCGAGATTTACTTTGCTGTTCATTTTTAAAATGTTTATTTTTCTCCTAGTTCAATGTACTTAAGAACAATTACTTAAATATTGTTTGTATAGTATTAATAGAGTAAATAAAACTATTTTTTAGAACCAAGATAAGTATTTTATATTTAAATTATTGTTCACTAGTGTCGTTAAATTTTTTTTTTATTTATCATAAAAACTAGTTTTAACAGAGTTTGATTTACAAAAATTTTAGTGCAGCTTATTAACATTCATTACATTACTGTAATACACATTGTGTATATTGTGTTGTATATATGTAAACTGTTTTTTTAAGGGAGTATAAGATTTGAACTATTAAAATTGTTAACATCACCATTAAATATTAAGAAATTTTAAAGAAATTATTATCTTATGATAGTAGAAAGATTTAAATCGTTAAATGTTTACTCTACTTAACTAGCTGATTTATTCTTAAAAATAATTTTTTATTTATCAAAATATGTCAAAAAATAAAAATAGATTTACTAGTAAAATTACTTAACCTCAATTAATTAATAACTTTTATCTATTAAATATTAATAGTTTAACAATGTTACTAGGCAATACAAATTTGATAATACTGAATAATAAACAATATTATGCACAGCTATGCTAAAAATAGATAAAGTAATCAATATTTCACTTGTTTTGATCAATAGATTTAATGTAACTTTGAAATGTTAAAATAATACAGTGGGGCAAATGTACTAAAGTATAGTAAAAATGGCAGAAACCGGTACTTATGAAAGGTACATTATGGTATAACTACAATTCCGGCAAAAACGCCGGCTGGTGACTAGTCTAATGCCAGTCAAGTAAACAACAGCAGTGATCAAGAATCTATTAATTTTTTTTTTCTCATTATGTGGTAACGTTTTATTTAAAATCAAGTTAATTATAAATTAAAAATACTTAACAACTATTTACGACATTATTAAAATGTATATCACGGTCATTACTGTATTGCTATTACAGCTTTTAAGTAGTAGAGCTAGACCTAAAGATGAAACTTACAAAATTAACGGTTGTGGATATGAAGTAAGAAAAAAAATTGTTTTATTAAAATTTAATTTTCTGTTTTTGTTTTTTACTTTTAATTTTAATTCGATCGAACATGTAAAGTATCATATTAATAACATGTTATTTCTTATCTCATTAAAGAAAATACTACTATTATTTATTATTCTGATAAAAGTGTACAAATTTTCGATAATTTAATTCCAAATTATACTATTTGTATGTAAAGTCAATGTGCATATTAATAATATTATAATGATATATGATAATTTTTGGATCATTTCTAACAATGTAGTTAATTTTACTATTAAATAATATAACTATTGGAATTTCAAATTTTCGTAATATATATAAATTGTTTGATTACAACAATTATTTTTTTATTAATTTAAGATTAAAAAGCATAAACTTTAATTTTCTTTAACGCGAACTTTTATTTTTATTTCGATGACATGTTAGAAAATAAAATATATCTAACACTTAAATACTTATAATTGTTTTTTACGACGGATCGTTCTTCTGTTGTTGCTTGTTAAAGTTTAGGGATTTTGATCAATTCTCTATGAATAATATTCTGTTTAACAAACAGTAGTCGTCATTTCTTTATTATGTCACATAAATAAGTTTTTATTGACAATTATCGTTATCATATTTATCACTTATGATAGTTTAAATAAATACCGATAATAGTTTATGGCTCATTGAGATACATTATTGTTGTCTACGGTAATATGAAAGTCAATTAATTATTTAACTACATATTATTGTAGAAAATTTCAAATCATATAATATTTTTCTTTTCAATAATTAAAAATTTTTAATAGTTTCCAAGAAAATGAGTCTCATCTTGCATAACACTTATAAATGGATATAAGGGTATAAACTTTAGATTATTGTTGTTTATCCTGGGAAGTGAAGACCAAACAACTACAAAGTAGTTTTTATTTTATAATAGTATATGATCAGTATTTAATTTCTAATAAATTGAATTCATGCAAGTTTCAAAGAAATTGTTTTTTGGAAATTATATAAGAAATTCAAATATTATTTACATTAATTAGTTAATACGATATTGTATGGCGTTGGATGCATTAAAATTTAATGAGTAATTACAAATCCATTTTTGATTACATCGAATAAAGCACATGTACTTGAGAAAATTTAACTTTAAAAAATAAACATGGTGACCTAAAATATCCTTATATTTTATTAAATTATTAAGTGAAAAAATATTAAAAGTAACATTTTATTTTTTGTTTCATAATTTTGTTTTTCCACATAATTGCTTACCACGCTTAGTAAAATATTTAATTCGAAAAATATTAATTTTTGATTAATGAAAATCGCTTCATTTCAGTATCCCCCTACTTTTTCTACAAATAAGAGTAATAATATTGTACTAATATAATCCAACAAAAATATTTTTTGTGGCACATTGATTTATATACTGATACGATCACACATCAACGTAACAATAACAAATAAATTAATTTAATGTCTTAAATTGTAATTTTTATATTTGTACAATTCCATCTGTTTATTATAATATTACATAAATGTAAGATACAATCCTATACGCCCTATCGCTATTCACTTTACTTGTGATATTTAAATCAATTAGATAGTAGTATGTCACACCAATATGTGTTGTTTTTATATGTAATCGTCGATAATAAAGTAAATTCATTTATTCTTCTCGATTGATTTACTGAGATAGGTACTTTTTATTTTGATTAAATGAATAAAGTTTGTTTACAAAATTTTTTTTTTTTTGTTATCCTATAAATAATTAAACTAGAAAAGCATTTTATGTAAAAAGTAACATTTTTTACATGGTGTTATCTTTTTAGGTCATATTATACACGTGATTCCAATCTAACCATTTTTAATGACGTGTATTAGATAGGCTAAGATGTAGAGGATATTTAAAACAACATTTAAAGCATATTAATATTATTATCATTAATGATAAAAATAAGAGTTTATTTTATATTTTTTTTTAATTTTAAAACAGCCATTGTTTAGCTCCTTTCTCACAAAAAATATTAGATAGTTATATTAAATTCTATTACGCAATCAAGAGCAATATTTAATACTGTTTCAAATAAAAAATAATAATTGTTATGTTAAAAAACAACGCATTACTAAAAAAAAAAAAATAAAAAAAATTTTTCTATGTGTGATTCATATTTTATTGTTCAATAAAATAGTTTCTATATGACTAAAAATGATAAAATAGCTTTAAAGTAATCAAATTACATGAGACTTTAAAAGAAATTTAAAGCGTGTTTTAAAATGTTACTGTACAAAAATTTAATATTATTTTTATTTTTCATTTAAATAAGTGGTTATGCATTTTTTTACTATCTTATAAAAAATGTACTATTTATTAATTTTAAGTGTTCAATATATTATTAAAAATCATAAAGCCTTAATAAAAATATTAGTATAAGGTTTTGAAGCAAATATGTATTGTGTCATTGGCGTATTTTGGATTTTGCTTAGTGGATGATTTTATATGAGAAAATTTTTTCTAGTATATTCTTATTATATCAAAAAAGGATATTTTTAAGGTTCCAAGAAAAAATTTGAATCCAAAACCCTCCTTAAATACGCCTCTGACTTGAATAAATTTACATAAAATGTCTATTTTTATTACATTTTTTTTATATTTATCAATTTATACATGAATAAGTAAGACAGAATTTATTACAAAATTTAAATATTTTTTATATTTATTTTTTTTAGTCATGCCACCCTGTTAAAGATGGATTTCTTAATATTCATTTTGTACCACATTCCCACGATGATGTCGGTTGGCTGAAGACTGTCGATCAATATTATTTTGGCAGTAATTATTTTTTTTCAATTTTATTAATACATTTGTTTTAAAATATTTAATATATATTTTTATAATGTATTACATATTTTATTATTGTTATTGATAGCTTGTTCCCTGATTATATTATAATTTAAACTTTTTATAACCTATAGTATATTTTTGTTTTAAATGTATATTACTTTTTACAGACATTATATTTTTATAATATCACAAATTGACATTATATTATATCACAAGTTAAGAATAATTTTAAATGACTAATCAACTAAAGTATAGATAAATTTTAAAATTTATTTCTTGCATATCAGAAAAAAAATTGTATTAACTCTTTACCAATATTTTTATATTAAATCACAAATTATCTTTAAATGTTTGAATATGACGTTCCTGAATTTTAAATAGGATAAAATATAGATTTAAGCTATAAAAAAAGAATTACTTTATTATGTAAAAAAAAAGACAAACAAATATTTATAGGTGTATTTATAACTAGAGTATAAATAAATCCCGTTATTGAACCTATTTTTTTAATGATTATATATAAGTTTCTATGCAATTTCGACATATCAGTTTTCTTTACATTTTGATAGTGACATAAATTTTATTTTATAGAGTACGTGCTTTAACTCGAAAATTAATAGTAAAAGTTGAACCTTTTTTCTACGCATAATATTGATGAAAAAGGCTTAGTTGTAAACCTCCAGAAAAAATTGATGTATAACTAGTTATAAAATAAATAACAAAAATCAACTATTCCTTTTTTAGTTTTTTTCATTTTTAAGTCAATATGACTATATTATTTCGTTTAATAATTATAAGAAATAAAATATAATTTTTGTTGGTTCCAATACTAATATTGGTTTTTAAAACTGTTGTAAATATTGAATTTATGTATTTGAATATTTTTTGTATTAGCTAATACATCCATTCAAATGGCTGGTGTGCAATTCATATTAGATTCTGTAGTTGAAGCACTTTCAAAAGATCCCAATAAAAGGTATTTTTATCATAAATAAATGATATATATATATAATTATATAGTGAGTATATAAATATATATTTATAGATTATCGATATTTCATAATTAATGAAATAATTTAATTAGGTAATCAGTTTTTAGTTCATTGTTACGATCACAGTGTTGAATATTTTGTTTCACATTTTTATAACTGTAATAATACTTATAAAATAATTAAATTATATTTAATTGAGAAATTATTAAAGTAAATTTTTCAATTAACTAAAATGCTTTGCAAGTTTAAACAAAAAAACTGCTGACTTATAGAAGTTACATTAGTTAATAATAAACTTGCGGTTATTTACTGTAAAAAGTAAATTTTTATAAATTATATTTATAGATTTATATATGTAGAAACTGCTTTTTTCTGGAAGTGGTGGCTTGAACAAAATGAAGAAACTCAACTACAAGTAAAAAAATTAGTATCAATTGGTCAATTAGAGTTTATTGGAGGTGCATGGAGTATGAATGACGAAGCAAATTCTAATTATATTTCTACAATTGATCAATTTACTTGGGGTTTAAGGTACATAATAAATATTTATATTCATATAGTTATCAATTAAATGTTTTTCTTTTTATTAATCTTATGAATAATTTTAATAACTAAAGAAAATAGAAATTTATTTACAGTACAAATACTATATATTATATTATACATTTTGTAAATTTATATGAATCAAAGTTTCGTGTTCTCTTAAAATAATAGTCTTTGTAGATTTTAGTTTTGTGTAGAAATATGGATTCATAAGTGATTTAGTTAACTTGAAAAAACATGCTCGTTTGTGTTCAAATTTTCTTTTTTTTTTTAAATACTTTACAAGGGTAGGCCATAGTAATGAGTCCACCGATTTTTAAAAGAGTTACATGAATCTAACTTACATTACAAATAAATTTAAACTTATTTTAATTATTTTACCCCCTTAAAGTTAATAAAAACGACTTTGAATATTTGAACTAGCTTAAATAGTCCTTTATAGCTACATTATGCACGGTGGGTTGGGCTGCTGTTCAAATATAAAATATAAATTAAAATAATATAATATAAAACCCGACCAAACAGTCTTATACGCTCGGGGTATGAAGTTTGAACCCCATCAGTTTAAAAAACATTTTTTGTAGTTTTTTCTTAATTCATTTTTGAGGTGGAAAAAAAATGAAAAATAATAAATAACATTTAATTTAAATATTCAATGAATATCAAGGAACGCCCAACACTGTAGTTTCACCTTGTGAGAAGGAATTTCTTTTTCTTATTAAAATATTATAGTATATGGTTTTTGTGTCAGTCATTCAAATCCATATAAACTGTTAATTAAATTAAATAACTATTATCATTTCATTAAAATTTTCTCTAGGTATAAATATTTCTTTGCGTATAACTCATATGTAAATAATTTTACATAGTATAATGTTAAATATAAAATTATTATAAGATTTATATAATAAGATAAAAGAAATTATCTATCTCAAATTAATAGATTTCGTCCATAGAGTCTCCTGCCGATCTATATACATTAGCTTTATTGATTGATTATTGATTTATTAATAAAATAAGATAACATTTAAAAACTTCAAAATGAATTTCGAACTATATAAAATGATGTTCCTGATATTTAATTATTTTCAATTAAATTAATTTTTTCACTAATATGGACTTTATAGAATTGTAGTTTTTAAAATTATTAAAAAAACAATAATTAATTTATATAGATACAAAATCTATTGAATTTTAGGAAGTTAAATGATACATTTGGTGAATGTGGTAGACCTCATATAGGTTGGCAGATTGATCCATTTGGCCATTCTCGACAAATGGCTTCTTTGTTTACCCAATTGGGATATGATGGTTTATTTTTTGCACGACTAGACTATGAAGACAAAAAGCAACGTCTCAACAAAAAAACAGCTGAAATGATATGGCAGTCGAGTCCTAATCTTGGTAAAATATAAAAAGTTTTAATATTTTTAACCAACACTAGTGTAAACTGGAATAGAAATCCATAAGGAGTCAGAGTTTAATATTGAAATAATTAAATTAATTTTATAAATATTAACCAATGGTTGAAAAGTATCAAATTTTAGATAATTTACATGTTTTTTATTCAAAATCATAGAGATAAAATTGAAAACATTATTTAGATTTATTAATTAATAAATTTTTAAAATAATTTTATAAGATTTGAATTATATTTTAATGTATAAATTAATTGCATTCAATAGATTATCTTTTTACAGGTTCATCGGCAGATCTATTTACTCATGTATTATACAATTATTATTTTGCACCTGATGGATTTTGTTTCGATGTTGTATGTGGTATAGATCCTATTGTCGACGATATTAAAAGTCCAGCATACAACGTAGAAAAAAAAGTAATCAAAATTATTTTATTCTGGAATCTTTAAATTATAAAACTATTTTAATATAAGTGATAAGGCTTCATACTTATTACATATTCATTGTAGGGTCCCATTATTATTATTACTTATTGTTCAAAAGCATAATTAATCATAGAATACGTGTGTATACTGGTATTAAACGACACAAATTTTATTAAAGAAAAATATGAAACATTTATATTTATTTATTTTTAATCAATAGGCATCTGAACTCCTGGATTTTGTACGTACACAACAAAGAGCATTCCAGGATCATGGTAATGTGATTCTTACTATGGGTGGAGATTTTGCATATCAAGATGCAGCCTATTATTATAAATCATTAGATAAATTAATTAAGTATGTTGATTATTTATTCTAGTTTTAAGTAATAATGAAGGGTATGTCAATGAAAAATTCCTACTAATAGAGAAAAATATTCAACCTGAAATATTTTTGGTTTTAACGATATGTCACAAACATGTTTTTATAATATTGGCATTACAACACACTTCAGCAGTTAATACCTCCAACTGTGTTGCTTAACATACATTTCTTGAGTAGTAAATTTAGTTACATTTGCACAAATATGCATTGGAGTGAAAAAATAATTTCTTTTAAGTTTTTGCTTATTACAAATGGAATATTGAAATCATTATTTCATTTCCATAAATTTTCATAATTTCATAGTTTTAGAAAAATTAGTTTAAATTATGTTGATGTCAAATTATTTTATTGTATTATTTTAAAATTAGTATATTATAAAACTATAGTGCATTTGCATTTTGAAGGTTTTTTTAGTGTTTTGAATTAATACAAAAAAAGAGTTTCGTTTATTTCATTACCAGTATAATAAATTTGATAACATTTGTTTTATTTTATTTTGTTTGCACCTTAGTCATTTACAAGTTAAAATTAATGTTATCACTTTTTATTTGACAGACGTGAGTCATAAGTTATCATGACTCTACAATAGTTGCGTTAAGTTGTAAATTTAATTAAAAAGTCGACAATAACTTTGAATATAAAAACTGAATAAGATATATTAAAGCTCCATTTTTTAAATATTTATAAAATTTGCTCGTAAAAAAGTTTACTTTATCACATTTGAAGTTAATAGTAAAAAGACTTTTTTTAAGCAGAGTAAAGTAAAAATTCTCAATGAAAATTTGTTTGTAAATTATAAAAATATATTATGATTATTTAATTATAATTTAAAATTTTGTAGGTTCATTTACTTTCAAAAAATATTAAATGTATTTGTATATTTATTTGATATAAAAAATAAAAATTCGTATTGTAGTAGAACTAATAAAAATTTAAAGTATAGTAATAAATTAATTTTGTCTAATCAATTTTGTATAGTTGTGATATGTGGTACTCTGATTTTTTTATATTCTCTTACAAAAGAAATTATTGTAATTTTTTTAAATTTGACATTTTTTCTTCAAATAATGATAGTTCTTTAAAAAATAATTAATCTACATTTTACTTTTAAATTTATTTTTCATAAATAGGCATATTAATTGTAAGCAAATTTCTGGAATTAAAGTAAACGCTATATATTCTACTCCATCGTGTTACTTAAAAGCTATCAATGATAAAAAACTCATATACTCCACGAAACAAGATGACTTTTTCCCTTATAAAAGTGACAAACATGCTTATTGGACAGGTTACTTTACCTCTAGACCTACACAAAAATATAATGAACGAAGAGGTAATAATATTTTACAGGTAAGATGAAAAACAATGATAAATTTCGTTTATAAATTGTACATTTTAATCGTTTATTATTGACTATTATTTTTAATAACAATTAATAATGTTATAATATGTTATATATATCGATATAACTTATATTTTACCTATGTTAATATCGTATTCGAAACGCACATTCCTTATAGTTCCTTTAAGTTGGTAAGAATAGTATGGAAATAGTTTGAAATTTTTTTTAATAATTAGAGTACATTTTACATAGAGTACTAGGTTTACGATAAAATATTTGCTCTAAGTAAAATTAAATATAAACAATTATTTATTAAGTTCTAGTAACAAATTTTAACTAAATAATAATATTATCATAAAATATATTATTTAATCATATTATGAGTACATACATATAATTGATGCTATTTTTAAAGAAGAAAGTGTAATAGTTTAATATAATGTATATAATTTTAAAATTCAAAATTTTATAAAAATATTTAATATTATTTTATATCATAACATTGATACATATATATTTATATATATTGGGGTGGATTAGAAAAAGTCGATCTAAAAAATTTGAATGAGAACCATCTTAACTTCATTATGTACATGATTTACATAGGTATTTTGTGAAGAATTATGATTTTAAAAAAAATAATAATAATAGTCACTCTACGTGTTTTTAGTATTTTGACCAAAAATACCTCAAAAACAAAATGTAACCTCTGTTATTCAATTTTTGATCAATATTTTGATTAGTATATCGAAATAATTTGATTTTTACTGTAGAAAACAAATTTTTTATTTTCTATATTTGAGGTAAAAAATTGATGGCGTGGATATCATAATTGCCGTTATTATATTATAGTACGTTTTAAATAAGCTTAAATTTATTTACTATAGTTTTATTTCTCGTGGTAAAAAAGTATTTAAATAAAACTATAAAATGATCAAAATATTACTATTAATATTAAGTAAATCTGTATCTTCACATAGCTTTGCTTATTTTTTATAACTTTTAATTAAATTTATACTGATTTATAATTTTATCATAACATAAAATTGTATTCTTATGTTATTTATAATATTTAGTATAAATTAATTGTTTGATAAAAAGAATAATTCAAAAGTATTTAATGATCAACTGTTATTTAAATATATTTTCAAGAATATAAGTTTTTAAGATTAGTTAATAATTTTTTTCTACTTATATAATACATAAATATCAGCCAAACTGCATGAAAAAAAAATTAAGCTTACTTGAAACCTACTAGCAATATACCATATAATAACGCTAATTATAATATCCACGCCATCAATTATTTACCTTAAACTTTGAAACTAAAAAATTTATTTTCTGTAGTAAAAATCAAATTATTTCGATATACTAATCAAAATATTGATCAAAAATTTAATAACAGAGGTTACATTTTGTTTTTGAGGTATTTTTGGTCAAAATACTAAAAACACGTTGAGCGACCATTATTATTTTTTTTTTTAAATCATAATTCTTCACTAAATACCTATGTAAATCATGGTTCTCATTCAAATTTTTTAGATCGACTTATTTTGATCCAAAATATATATTGGTAATAAACTATCACATAATATCTTTACAAAATATATTATCAATATTTTTTAACAAAACTAAGATTAAGTATGTTCTACATTTTTTTATTTTCTTATATAGACATGTAAACAGTTAGCGGTTCAACATTTAAGTGGATCTCAATATGAACCAAAAATTACTCCTCTTCGTGAAGCAATGGGAATAATGCAACACCACGATGCGATAACTGGTACAGAAAAACAACATGTAGCTAATGATTATGCTAGAATATTAAGTGAAGCAATATCAAAGTGTGAAGAGGTTTCATCCTCTGTTTTGTCGTTAGTATAAATAATCTAAAATTTTCACTGTCTCTTAATGCTTACTTACGTTACATTTTTAGAAATATAGTTGGTAATAAGTCATTGAAGTTTGAAACCTGTAATCTTATGAACATAAGTACTTGTACGATTTCTGAACAAAGCGAACAATTTGTTCTTACTATTTACAATCCTTTAAGTAGAATCATTTCAGAATTTGTAAGGTTACCTATTACTGATGATATGGAGTATGTTGTGATTGATCCAAAAAATGAAAAGCTTTTAACTCAAATAGTGCCAATTCCTAATCCCGTTCTTAACATTCCTGGTCGACAGTCAATGGCAACAGTAGAATTGATATTCAAAGCTATGGATTTGCCTCCCTTAGGTTTTAAATCCTATTTAATTACTAAAAATAAAAACACCAGTCATTCTAATCACATAAACTCAACTCGAAGTTCATCATTCTCAAAAACTGATGAATTATACATAGGCGACAAAGTGAGTAAAGAAGTATTTTTTTAATCATTGGGGTGGTTAATACCAGTCAATTGAAACGACTGAACTGTTAGGTATATCCTAGGAAACTATGAAGTACAGTGGTTTCTCGTCTATTTTCTGTACTAAGGTTTAGGTGTTTGCTACAGTTATAATTGATTAATGGTAACCAATCGACGACTTACAACGTAAGTTGGGCTTAACTTCGGTGCTTGACAGCATATGAAGTATCCACTAATCTCCTGTTTAAAATAAAGAATTAATTATAATACAGTTTTTAGATAATCAAAACATTTATTTATAGAAATTAGGTTTAAAAATCGATAATGATGACTCTAGAAGTTTTACAATGTATGTGAATAATGTAGAAAGACAATTAGTTCATGAATTTATGTATTATATAAGCATGGTCGGTGATAACACTAAAGATTTTAAAAGAGCGTCTGGAGCCTATATATTTAGACCAAATGGAACAGCTGTACCTTTATGTGATGTTCAAAAGAAACCTAAAGTATTTAAAGGTATTACACATTTTTAAAATAAAGAATTTTTATTTTATTATGAGTTAAAAATGTTTTTATTTTTAGGTCCGATAGTACAAGAAATTCATATGTCATGCAACGATTGGGTCAGTCAAGTCGTTAGAAAATACAATGATGATGATCATTTTGTATTTGAATGGTTAATAGGGCCTATACCAAATGGGTAAATATAAAAAAATGAATGTAATTTTAAATTTAAAATTGATATAATCTAAACACAAAATGGGGTTATTGCCAGGATTGGAAAAGAAGTAATATCACGTTTTAAAATACCATCGTATCAAAGCGATAGTACTTTTTACACAGACTCTAATGGCAGAGAAATATTAAAAAGAATATTAAATCATCGATTTTCATTTGATCTGAAAGAAAATGCAGAAAATATTTCTGGAAATTACTATCCAGTAACTTCACGGATTATGTTGACAGATAATAAAACACAATTTGCTATTCTCAATGATAGAGCGCAAGGGGGTTCCAGTTTGGATAGTGGAGAAATAGAACTTATGGTGAATTTTACTTGCAAAATGCTTTATTAAAAGAATAAAGTTTAATTATATTCCCTTTTTTAGGTACACAGAAGAATATTTTATGATGATGGATTTGGTGTTGAAGAAGCATTAAACGAACGACCATTTGGCACAGGGTTAGTTGCAAGGGGACAACATTATTTAACTTTTGGTTCAGTTGAAACACAAAATGCAGTACAAAGACTTTTAGCTCAAAGAAAACTTATTAGACCACAATATTTTTTTTCAAAGAAAACATCTTTGATTTCATACGATGAGCTTAAAGATACGATGACATTGGAGGTAAAAAAGGAAAACTTTTAATTTCTTTATTATTGCACTCCGTAATTCATTATAATATACAATATAGAACCACAAAATTACAAAGTTGTTGAGAATACTTAGATAATAAACACCCAGTAATATAAATATTTAGAAAAGAATGCGATTTTAGAAAAAAATTTAAGTCTTGTAACTCTTTTACAATATTATAATTAAAGTATGGGTTGATATTAAATGCAAATTTGTTTATACAGTGTACATAATAAACACAAGAGGAAGTAAATATTTGTAATTGGAAGAGTAAATAAACATTATTAACCCCCTAATTAATATCTTTGATCTTAAAATATTTAATTTTAATTTTTTCTCAATCATTATCTTTCAAAAATATTTCATATGATAATCAGTGTTACGAAGAAATTCGTTCCAAATGGAACGAAGCTAGAAATTGCCACCTTTGAAAGTTAAGGATAGATACGTGATAAAATTAATTTTTATGAGGATTTTGAACAAAATTTATAATTCCTTTAATTTTAATGTTTCTAAATATTTTTTTTTCTAGGCGTTATAAATATATACAATATTATACAGGACAGGGTGATTAAAATATCTCCTTTATTTATAAAATATACTTTATTTTAAATTATGGTTACAACACTAATATAACAGTTATAGTAGTTTTTTAAATATTTTTTAATAAAAGGAAATCAAAAAAGGGAACGTGTTATTTTTTAGAAAAAGAAATAAGGGATGAAATAAGTTTTGTTTAAAAATGAATTTTGCCAACACTGCAAATCTATTATATAATAATTATATAATTATTGTGTTCAATTAATCTTTAATTTTTCAATAACTTTATGTGTTGTCCTAATCGTTTTTTATTGTTTACAGAAATTTAATATTGGTTTTTCATATTTTTAATAATTAATTAATTCAAGTTAAAACTTGATGAAAGAAAATATTATTTTCAGTGATAAAAACAATCTTCAGCAGTTAAATGAAATATTACAATTCGTTAAATAAATATTGCGAGTAAAATATGAATCGCATTGCATAGCATAAATTTTTTTAAGGATATTTATAAAATATATTGTCAAGTTATGAAATGGAATAAAAATATTCTAATGTAGACATTTTTTCGTATTTATTTGTATTTAATAAACTAAACCTTAGCTCAGTTTTACAACATAATTAAATTCATTGATTTAAAACATCCAATAAAAGAAAGTTGAAGTAATTTATTTTTATTTTTTTCTATCCACGATCGTGAATTTGTAATAGAATATTCATCGATTTTTATAAGGTTTTATTGCATCTTCACATAGAATTATTATTGTTATATTTCAGTATTGGGGCCTGAAAAGTGCTCTTCCAGATAACGTTCAATTGCTAACCTTGGAACCGTGGAAAGATGGAACAGTATTAATTAGATTGGAACATATTTTTGAGTATAGTGAAGATAAAAGATTGTCAAATGCTGTTGTTGTGAATGTTCAGGTCCTTAAATAATTTATAATTTTTTAACATTATTTGTATATCATATTTAATTGTTGTTATTAATTTAATGTAGGATTTATTTACAAAATTTCGCATTGTATCATTAAGGGAAACAATACTTGGTGGTAATCAATACTTATCAGAACATACTAAACTTTCATGGAGAACCGATGATAACACTTTATCATATGATGATAAATCAAGCAACAAAAATAAAAATATTGACCCCAAGTATATAGTATTAACTCCAATGCAAATAAGAACATTTATCGCACAAATTATTCCTTTATCTTAATTTCTAGTTACCAAATTATGTTATTAGTTTTTAAATTTATTTTTAATAAACCTATATCTTATACTGTGAGTTTTATACTTAAATAATAAATATATTATAAAAAAACAATTTAAGAAAAATTGGGTGCTCTAATTTTTTTATAACTCTAAAATTACTAGAAATTAAAATTTTTTATTTTGACAATTCGATTTTTGAATGATTATTTTAATGTTTCGATTAATAAAAATTAAACTAGCTGTTTATAATTCAAGTTATACTCGATAGATAATTTTTTTTAATATAGATGTATTACAGGTATAGAGTTAAATTGCTTACTTATAAGATAATTAAATAAGTATGTTACCGTTTAAAAAAATAATTTAACATTCTTATAGAGTATAAGGGTCCATTTAAAAAATATTCCATAATTAATAAATTAATAAGTATATGAATCTAAAAAATTCTAAGAAGAATTTCTTAGTATAATTATTATTTTTAGAAAAATCAAGTGGCAAATGTTATAAAAATCATTCTGCATATTGTTTAAAATTTTTAAAAATTTGCACTATTAACAAAATATCAAGTTAAATTTTTAAATATAGTGTTATGTGATTAGTTACATCTATTTGATGTAAAATTGATTTACTTAGATATAGTTCATTTACACTATATCTAATATGTGATAAGATAATGCTACAAAATGAACTCCAAGTGTATAGTACATAATAAACGGTCTATTAATTACCATAAATCTTTTATACGTAATAGAATAGTGTTATACTGGTTAAATAAAAGTGATATTATTTTAAATTTAAATAACATAGTTGTTTTAATATTTTTTTATAAAATGAAAATTTTCATTTTATTAACACTAATTTCATCAAATGTATTAGCTGGGCCATGTAGAAATACAAACGCTAAAAAATGTGGATATGAGGTATTATTATAATTAGATTGATTTTTGTATAGAAAATTAATAAAATATTTTTGGAAAATTTCAAAATTATGAAATATACTTATAAATAAGCCATACATGTTATATTGAGGTGTATATTGTCATTTTAAGTTAAATCGTATACTATTTATTTTAGTAGCCACACATTACTAAGTTTTTAATGATTTATTATTTGAATAAATTCATTGATTTGTTAAGAAAAATGTATTAGTATTATGACTATGTATAGGATTAAGAACTTAAAGTTTCTAAATTAAACAAAAATAATAGTTATTTTTTTATGTTTCCCTTTTTTTTATTATTTACATTTTTTGTTTAAAGTATCAATTTGAATAAATAATGAAGAAATTAAAAATTAAAAAAATCTATGGATGGAAAAGTAAATATATTTTGTTTTTAAGATATTGCTTAATTTTAGTTATGTATTAACGAGTATTAAATTATAGTTTCATATTACCTTAATATTTGATAAAAATATTATCAATATAGTTGTACTTATCTTGAGTATTACAATAAGTAAAAAACAATAAACAAAAATACCTCATTGTAATTAATTAAGCAACTAATAAAATACTACCATTAAAATACCTTTAGTAATTAATTGGACTACTAAAATTATTTTCAAATATCCTCTTATTTAATAATTTTAAAAATATAATAATAAGATTGGCTAAATATAGTTTTTAAAATAATTAGTTAAAATAAAAATATGATAAAATTTTGTAATTAGTGCAAGACAGTGTTTTTACTAGAACTATTGAAAATAATTCTTCTCATAAATTTCAGAGGTATTATTATTTAAGAAAATTATATTTATTCTAAAAAACTATAAATAAGATATACTATTTTATAGGGTGGTTCAAAAAACATTAATTTAGATATTTGATCACGTCACCCCTCCTAATTTTTTTATTTGATATAAAAAATTTATGCTATAAACATTTTGACTCGATCATACTAACACTTCCTGTGCCACATTGGGGTTGAACATTGATCAAATAGAGTTGTTTTTTAGTTTTTCACATTTATTTCAATGAATATTATTTAATATTAGTGTAGAAATTTATAGAATATAAAATTATTTAGCATTAAATTAAAAAAACATTCTTAATTTTTATAATTTTGTAAAATCAATTATTTTATAACTATTTACTCATGTTTACATATAAAATAAATAAACACTTTGTGTAAAATAAATAGTGATTTTAAATAGAGACAAAAAATTTGAGGGTCTTTGCCCATCCAAAAGACTTAAAATCGTTAGAGTAATTTAAATCAAGTGTTATTTAAATAAAAAAGATATTAAATAAAATCATTACATATTACTAATTTAAAAAATGAAAAAATAACCAAAAGTAATAAAAAAATATGCACTCTTCAGCGGGATTTAAAAACTTTCTTGGTTGTTACTTGGAAACTTTTATAAATGCAGGATAACGTTTTTATGGTATAAAATAAAAATGATTAATATTAAAATTATAACAACTTGTCTCGAAGCTGTATTGGTAAACTAATTATCAGCTAACTCCATAAACATATTTTCACAATTGCATAACAAGTAAAAAATCTGATTGAGGGTAAGTGACGTGATCAAATATTTGAAGTCCGACTTTTTTTTCGAACTACCCTATAAAATAGTATAAATTAGTAAAATAGTAAAATCTTAGGATTAATATGGATACCTACGATCATTCATATTAGCAAAATTATCTAGATCTTCCTTTAAACTGATTTATGAAGACTCGTCTTTTTCTATTGATATAACCAATAAATCATCAAGTTGATCATCAAACTCAATGCGGGTCAGAAAGGAGTTATTTGATCGAGTCCCAAATTTCACGGTATAATTATTTTATATCAAAAAAAAATGGAGAGTGTAAACGTGTCAAATAACTAAAAATATTTTCATATGTTTTAACCACCCTAACAAACATGTTTTATTTTTCATTAAATTAAATAATTTAGGTAAACTTTGTCAAAATATAATCGACAGTATATTAAAAATTTTTTAAATATACGATTTATTGTTGCGATAGTTATTGAATAATAATAATAATAAAAGTTAACAATTGTCGCTGTGTTAATAATAGAACAGCTTTTATAATTCAAATTTTTTAATTAACTAATCCTTATCAGTTACCTACTTATAAGTACTTATAAGTAGGTACCTATAAAGTACCTACTTTATTTGGTAATTTAGTAATTTTAGTCAATTTATTGCAATAATGTAATAATGATTTTAAAAAACTCAAAATAAAATAAAATCATGGTATAGATAACGAAAAAAATTAATTGGAATCTACTCACATTAATTTTTTTTATTGACACCTATTAAATTATATTCAACATGAGTAGGAAACAAAAACATGTATAAGATTTGTTAATAATCCTTAATATTCCAACTAAATAAATATTCCTTTAATTTAATTTTTAGAGCAAATTGAATTAATATTATCTGGCCACGAAAAACCGAATGAGCATCCTAGATAATAGTTAGAAAAAAACGATAAAACCAAATAATTAGTGATTTAATCAAAATACCATTAAAAAACTTTTTAAATTTCATTACATGTAAATTAATCTGTCATTTTATTTTCCTATAATTTCTATTTTTTTTTTTTTTAAGAAAATGTACTTGACTATTTTGTTTGAAAACTATTTAAAATATGTTTACATATTCAATTAAATGGATTAATATAATTAATTTAATTAAAAAATAACACAAAAATGTTTGATTAATATACTATCGACTCTTTAAAGTCCGTCACTAATTTTGTCAGTCTTATGGATATCGATTTTTGATTGCCAATTCATTGTAATAATCATGACAAAATATTTAATAGTTAACATTGTATGATTTTATATGATTAATATTTTACCAATAGTAAAATTGTATCCATCCAATTTTTTTGTTGAGATAGAAATTAACTATACTAAATGGCATTCCAAAAAACCATTTAATATCTCAAAAAAATAAAAATCATTTTGATATTTTATAACTAAATAAAACATGTGTGGTATATTTACTAGTTATTATTATATTATGTATTATTTTTACAAAATATTAAATGAAATAAATGTTTTGTAATTAAATTAAACAAATATTTATTATTTTAGTCATGTCATCCAGTAAAAATTGATTATCTCAATGTTCATTTTGTCCCTCATTCACATGATGATGTTGGCTGGTTGAAGACTGTGGATCAATATTATTACGGAAGTAATAAAATATACGATTTTTAGAATTTCTTAAAAAATTGATAGCTCAAAAAGCCACAAAATATTACTGAATAATCGATGATACGTATTTCGGGAACAATATTACCATTAACAACACGTTTAACACATACTAATTTATAGAATACCAATTTTTAATTTAATTTTAATTTTAAATAATATTAGCCACAATTGATCAATTTTTATTATATAAATATTTAAAATTTGCACAATCCAAGGGATTTTAATATTGCTTCATTCATTAGGGAATAAAAAACATTTTTTGAATATTTTTATTTTCAATCAATATTTTTAACAATAATCTTTCACTACATCTTATTAAAATCAAGTAAAAATTATTAAGACCTCATAAATTTCATTCTACTTAGGAGCACATTACATATATTTTATGGAGTAGTTTTGTTAGTTTGGTTTATAAAATTCTAGATTATATTTAACTCATAGATGTATTATTTTATTTTAATATTTATAAAATACTGTTTGGTTTGGTATATTCATAAAGAAACACCAATGAACACCATTTGACCTTACATAGTTTAAGTTAATATATAATTTGATATTCTAAAGTATATTAGTATATTATACGTCATATTTTAAAAATAATTAATTTTTCGGTATGATTATCTATTTTACAATAAAACCTAGTATTTTAAAAAAGTACCTACAATAAATTTTCAATCTTTTAAAGTCGCACCTAAATAATATAAGAAGAATATCTTAAAAAATTAGAATGTATCTCACTAGTGATATGGCTTATTGGTTTTTAAAATTAAATAGTAAAATATTTATTTTGTAATTTTAGCTTCGATGCGAAGCTGAGGAAGTATTAATTTTACTGTGGTGCGTTTTTATTTTTGTGTATGTAGCCACTTTTCTCAGCTCTCACTGGACTGATTTCTTTCAACGATACGTCAAAAGATCACAAATCGTATCTAATTGAAGATATTACCATTAAAAGTTGAAAAAATTTCCCTCGTTTCCCGAAAATGGGGGAAATCTTCAAAAAAAATACAATTTTGAAAATCAGTCATTTTTGACATTTTTTTCCTTAAATTACTATAACTTTTTTAAAAATGAACAAATCAAAATAATTTTTTTTTTTATATTGAAACCTTAGATATTTATTTTTTATTTGATAACATTGTTTTGAAAAACTAACACTTAACATAGCTCACAGACTGGATTTAAAATAGCAACTTTTTTACAAAAACTAAGTTTTTTCAACATAATTTTTGAAAATGTTCCGGAAGTACTCCGAGCTTTAAATATATGTAAAATTGAAGCTAATGTTACGCACTATAAATTAAAAAAAAATTTGTCCCGACAACTTATCTTTTACGCGCAAACGGTTGTCGTATTTAAAAAAATGCTTTTTTCGTGTTAAAATTTTCGTACATCGATTTGAAATTTTAAACTTTAAATTGCTATAACTTTTCGAAAAAAGTATGTATCAACACACATTTTTTTTTTCTAAACACATTATATTTACTTATTATATTTGACATACTTTTTATTTAAATTGGACAATTTCTCTTAGGCGTTAATAGGCGTTCAAAACTTGAAACATACGTATAAAAAGTAAAACTTTTTCAACTTGACTTTTGAAAATGTCCCGGAAATACTTCGAGCTATAAATATGTATCAAATTAAAGCTTACATTAAGTACTATAAGTTCAAACAAAAAAAATTTGTTCTGACACCTTTTCTTTTGGGTAAATGTCCGTCGAATTTAACGAAAAATGTAATTTTTATGTAGTAATCACTGTGTAATATAAAATATTTTAATAATTGAATTTGCCATAACTTTTTGAAAAATGAACAAATTTTAATAATTTTTTTAGCTTTGATGCAAAGCTAAGAGGGTATTTCTATGACTATCATTTATTTTCTCTGCTTTAACTTGATATACTTGATATACGTCAAAAGATCACAAATCGTATCTAATTGAAGATATTACACTCAAAAATTGAAACAAAATTCTAATTTATCAATTAAACAGTTACTTATCCCATATTCTCCATACAGACAACTGTAATCATTTATTTATAATGTTTTCAAAGTATTTATTGATGAATCAAGTTTGATATGATAGATTTCAATTACAAAATTAAATCATTTTACTTTGTAATTTAATAATTTTTTTACTCTATTTGTGTATGCTACTAAAAGACTATAATATTCCAAATATTTTGGTAACATGTTGCTATATAAATCATTTCTAAAAAAAATGATTGTTAGTTTCTCCTGAATTAACAATAGATTTTTAGATATTTTTAACAACTTTTTTTTGATTAGTTATTTTAGTTAAAGTAAATCATCAAAATTAATTCAGTTCATATTTCAATTGTAGAATCTTTTTAAACGCCAAAAGTTACTAGGAAATGATTATTATTACTTCTAGTACAGTTATTTATTACGATAAAAATGCAAAAAAATTTTGAGCTTTACTGATAAATTTACTATAAATAGTTGTTATAAAATTTCCTGACTGCATATTAATCATAACGATACAATTTTTTTATTTCTTATAAAATTTCCTATTTAATGATGTCGATTAATGAAATGAAGCATTAATTTTAAACTATTTTTTTTGTTCTTAATTATTTTTTTATAAATAAATACTTACTTTTTAATAATAAGTAATAATATTAAAACTTAGAAGTGATAGAAAAAGTCTAATTGCACATTTAAAACATCGTGAAAAGTTGATTTGGGAAATTATATTTTTGTTTCTGATAAAAGTTCCTTGTAGTCCAGTGTATAAAACTTATAACTTCGTTATAAGTAACAAACATTTTTTAATTGGAAAGTATTGCATCAATCCCTTTAAATTTTTAAAAGTAAAGAAATATACAACTACTTTATTATTTTTATAATAAGATCTCCGTAAAAATTACAATATTAAATTAATGAATATCAATTTCATACTAAATTTAATTACTATAATTATTATTTATTCATATATTATAATTATAAATCAAATAACTAATCGTGATAAAATTAAGGGAATAAGATATTGTTGCTTTAGAAATAATCTACCCATTTCTTAAAATTAAACACTATCTACAGATTTGCATCGAAGCGTTTCTTATGATAGTGATTTTAATCACTGTCAGATCTCATCTTTACTTATCCCATCTATGCCTTGTCTACACTGTGCCTCGACCCCACTGTGCTACCGTTTTTTAATCGTTTATTATACACTGCTAAATAGTAGTAACAGGACTATAATCTGGAAATTCGTTTTTAATCCATGATAACAAGATATGTTCTTGATCGCGGTATTGAAATTAAAACTCTTCTTTCCATACATTCTCGAATAGTGATAACAAGAATACTTTATATTGCATTAATTCAGCTATTTTATGTTATAAATCATAGTAACTAGAAAAGATTTTTAAAAACGGTAATTATTACATCTACTACATTATCAAAATCTTAGAGTTTAAAATACATAATTTTTTAATTTATAGTTAAAAATATAAGTTGTCGTTATTATTTTTTAGCTAAACTCAATAGTATTTCTTAATACCGGATGTAGACGAAAATGTCCAACAAGGTTTTTTGTTAAGAGAGCCGTTGCATTTAATTTTGGCTCGTAATCTCCGTAAAATTTAGAAAATTATTTTTATTGTTAAATAAAAATATTTTTAAATATCAAATAGTTAAATTTTTTATTTATGTATATGGCTCAAATTTTTAATATGCCTTAATCATAAAATCTATATTATTCATAACTTAGAGTATTGAGGATTAAAATAATAAAATAAGACACCTAAGACACCTAAGACACGACGGGTTGCTATTATTAATCTTAAAAGGAATAATCGATGGAAAAAATCATAGAGGAAGACCAAAATTGCAATACATAGTTCGAATAATAGAAGATCAAGGATGTAATTTATATCAAGAGTTAAAGAGGAAGGCTAGTGATAGAGAAACATGGAAGTTGCTGCAAACCAATAATTAGATTAAATACTGCAGAAAATAAAATAAAAAATATTTATTACTTAATCACATGCTAATAATTTAAATTACTTTTTCTAAATTTCGAGGACTATTGTTGATCCTGGAAACACGTATAAAAAAGATATTCCATTTTTTTGTTTCAAGTGTTGTTTATCAGCATAATAAATTATTTTAATAGTTCTAATTATACAAATGCAAATCATTAATTATGATTTTTCCAGTTCGTGATTTGGATGACGGGACCATCGCACCACCTACTAAAATTAATTAAAAGAAGAAAATCAATTGTATATTCTCAATTCTAAATTTTTATTAAAAATGCAAATTTTTAAATAGTAAAATAGTCATAATATATTTGTCGTGTGCGAACATTAAAGTTGTTTCCCTCAGTATAAACGGTACACATGCAAACACGAGCAGTGTTTGGGCGACCAACAGCATCATCCGAACAATATTTTGAAACGCATATTATAAACGAGGTGCTGATTCGTGTGCGTGCGGGTACCATTTAGCTGCAATCTTATGTACAGGTTTTGAACGACCGGCAGCGTCGTCCATACAGTAAAATATTAGTATGTTACTTTATTGGGTAATTTATTTTTAGAATTAACTACATGTACGCTCGTCGTAATCGGTTGCTATAATTGTATAATCGCTTTTTGCTTAAAGTGCTTGAGGATATATCCATGAAAGTTTTAACACATTCATGTATAATCGCTATTATTATTATTTTCATTTCTATTTTCTACTGCGACCTTTAAAATAATAATGTGTGTTTTATTTTATTATATTAATTTTGACAATTTCGTATACCTATAACTAGCGGCAGTGGCGTAGATACAGGGGGGGGTTTAGGGGTTTCAACCCGTATTAGAACCAAACATATAAAATTATTCATAAATAAAGTAGAGGTGCGATATAAAATTATTTTTTATCATTATTTTTTTACATTTTGTTAATAATATTATCAATTAATTTTAAATAAAAAAATACATCACTAAATATTAAAAATGTAATATGAAATAACCCCCCCCCCCAAGAAAATAATCGTATCTACGCCACTGACTAGCGGTATTATATTTAAAGTCGCACCCCCACCATTAGCACCCACGAGCCGCCACTGAATTTTTCTGTAGCTATACTTATGTAGATAATACTTCCTGAGCAAACATTTTTGTTAAGTACCACCATTGACAACGGATGAAGTAGTGCACCAGTACTGGCAATTGAGTACTCCCGTACTAGCGTAGTACTGGCTCGAGTCTTGTCAAAGTACTGTTCTTGAATTGGCAGTCAGTACTTGGCTGCATTGCTGGTGTAATATTGCTAATACAAAACCTCCCGTACTGATCTATCAGCACTGAAAAGCGTTATCATCCCAGATATATGTTAGTATTAGTCCAACATTAATAACCGCCGCTGCATTAGAACTGTCAATATTGGCGCAGTATTACACCTATTGTTAATTAACGTTTGGGTTTTGTGTATAAACTGTTTGCTAATGAACATAGTTGTCGAAGTATGTATAAGGTATTACTTAAAATTATAGCTATCCATCTATAATTTAATACTTAAAATTTTATTTATATATTATACATTTCATTCGATTAGCAATTTTTTAATACAATGCTAAAACACCTAAATAAATAGTAGGCAGTTTATAATTTTAAGTAAGAATACAAAAAATAAACACTTTATTAAAATGCTCTAGAGTGGAATGAAATACAACTCTTAAAAGTTTATAAATGGCATCGATAAAATATATTTACTTTTAATGTTAAAAAATTGGCCCCCTAGGTCGCTTATATAAGGAATTTATTCCATTATACGATTGTAAGTTTCTTAAGAAATATTAACTGTAAAAGAATGAAATATTGTATTTTATCAAAGTACTTTTATTATTATTGATTTACTTTTACTAATCAAGTCTTTGTAAATTCTGTACATCGATGCGTAAGTTTTTTTTAAATTTTAGTCAAGCTTTTGTAATATTATTTTCAAAAAAAAATAATATTCCTTTCTTATAAAATATAAAAACAAGTAATATTTTAAATCTTTTTAAACTAAATTGGTGAATCGATGAAATATTAAGTTTTAGTAACTTTTGTTTAATTGTATATTTAATTATTATATAATTATATATTAAAAAAACTCATTTTTAGCTAATAATTCTATACAAGCGGCCAGTGTGCAGTTTATATTGGACTCGGTTGTTGAAGCTTTGTCTAAGGATTCAAATAGAAGGTATATATTGTTTATAATAATTAATTGAACAGAATAAGTATGTTAAATGTCATTTTAGATTTATATATGTAGAAACAGCTTTTTTTTGGAAGTGGTGGGAAAAACAAAATGAAAACATTAAAATGCAAGTTCGTTATTTAGTTTCATCTGGTCAATTGGAATTTATAGGTGGTGCTTGGAGTATGAACGACGAAGCTAATGCTAACTACATATCAATAATAGATCAATTTACATGGGGATTAAGGTTTGATATCTAATGATCTTAATTTGAAACGAGCGTATTCAAATAATGTATTGTTCGCTCTATAGAATTATCTCAATAATTAGTTTCATGGCATTCTTTATTTTAACATTTCATTTTTGATATTATTAAAACATACCATTGGCATTTTTCACGTTGTTCTTTACCTCATTAGTCCCCAGCGCTACGTAAACGAAACTTTTATAAAATTAAGCGAATTTACTTTTTAACACGCTTATATAAGTTTCACGTGTATGTTTGTTGTAAGTTTGTAACTCTCCACGCGCCACGTGTTATTATACTCGCGGATCCCCGTCGTCTATGACCTTGAGACTAGACTGCCGTAACGCATTCACCCGACCCTGCTCACCTCATGCCTACAAAACACTGATCCTGGATAATTTTTTTATGGCGATATTGGCAGGTATATAGCGTTTATTATAAATAGTAATAAGACACAGTTGGAACTTATAAACACACTAACTGCCAATACATAAATTATTTCTATTGATAGTCATAATTGACAATAAACACTCTGTGACTGTGATAGCGATTTCATAAAAAACTAAAAAGTTTAAAATAATTTTTAGTTCCATGTACTTCTAAAGCGTGTTTTTTAGTTTTTTAAACTATATTTATTAACCTTAACAATTTATTCTCAACAGAACAATAATTATGTTGTTTATGAAATAATTCGATGTTATAAAATATTTTCATTTTTATATATTTATTTACTTAATCAATATTTCAAATTTCCTATGATATATTTTCTCAACTCAGAATGTGATTTTCCAAATTATCAATTTAAATTTACAAGGCCATTAGGTTAGAAAAGAAGAGATATTATCATATTTATAGTTTTTATATAACTGACCGTTTTCATTATTTTTGCGTTTACACAACATTGGGATTTCTAGTGTAACTAGTCGTCAATGTGTAGCACCGTTATCTCCCGGGGTACGTGTATCAAAATTAAATCAGTTTTGTGTGATTATTTATGCCGAATGGTTTTACGATTTACTGTAAAAGATCAGTGTTGATTAGTGAAGTGCAGTTTTAGGAAATATTGAATTGAAGTAAGTTTATTATACAATTTATTTGTTTTGTAAACTTTTTTTCCTACAACGTTAGAGTGATGTCTTGAAAAAACGGAAGACCTCTGTCAACTTTTAAGGTCTTGCCCGTATTGGACGAAGATGAAGATTTATTGCACACTGATATCATTGATGCCTGTAGACGAAGTTATTGACGAAGATGAACTTGATAGATGAAGATATATACGAGAACGTGATAAATTTACTAGATGTGGCAGGCACTAATGAAATGCATACAAGTTTACCTGATAGTTCTGAAGACAACGACGATCAGTCATTACCATCATGTTCAAAAAAAGCAAAAGTTAGTAAAAAAAAAAATTATAAATAAATCAAAAACCGGGCTTTCAAAGTGGTGAAAAGAGGTTCCAATATGTACAACAGAGAACCACAAAATTAAGAAAAACAAATTTGAAAGATATTGAAAATAGAATTGGTGGTAAAACGTCTTTTGATGTTTTTTTCGTTGTTTGTCAGTGATGATATTGGGTAAAAATAATATTTTATAGAAAAAAATTGGCCAACGATAAAAATCGGCATTCATTTACAATTGAAAATACTAGGCATAGGCGATTTTTTGGTAGACTTATTTTTTCGGGTTATCATACGTTACCAGATACAAAACTGTATTGATCCAAAGACGAGAACAAATGGATAGAATTAGGTAGAAAGAGATGAGTAGGAACAGATTTGATTCCATAAATCAAAACATTTATCAGATAACGATAAACTTGATAAAAACAATAGATTTTCAAAATTAAGATCGGTTTATGATTTGATAAATAAAAAGAATATGCACTTTGTAGTATTTTCTCATAATTTATATATTTATATAAATGTGCTATAAATCGGTTGACATAGTTGTAAGATGTACATCAAAGAAAAACCAATCAGGTTTGGTGTCAAATTATGGCGCCTGTGCAGTTTCAATAGTTCCTTGTACAATTTTATATAGCAAACAAATCATAATGTCTCAGTTAATTTTAAGTCCTACATAGCAGTTACACTAATGAAAATGAATGAACCAGCCATTGAAGATTATAATCAAGGCCAAGATAATGCAGAACCAAGTAACCAAATAAACTTCCTTTCCAATTCAAATTATGAACGACCATCTAAAAGCCTAATGTAAATTATAGCTGACAATGTCAGTCACGTAATAGTATAAGATAAAGATTAAGCGAGAAGACAACGTAGCCAGTTTAAAAAAAAAACTATATACAAGTGTGTCAAGTGTCAAGTGCATCTTCACCCAAACTTCTTAGAACAATAAAATAGAACTGTATATATTGTAAAATAATATATATAGTTAATCTTAAAGTTGCGTATACGCAACTTTTTATTGTAAATGAACTAAAAAAGTATTATTATTTTAGCTTCGATGCGAAACTGAGAAGGTATTGGTTTTACTAAGATGTGTTTTTTTTT
>NW_026099574.1:6154757-6155272 GCF_025091365.1 Daktulosphaira vitifoliae | reverse complement strand
GGTGAAAATGGCTACCGAATGCTATTTTTGTGTGAAAATTTTCGATTTTGTATTTTCCATTTTTAACTTTATTATGCTATAACTTTTTGAAAAGTGTATGGATCAATACAATTTTTTCATGAGAAGTAGTATTTATATACATCTTTCATTCGACATACTGGTTTTTTAAATCGGACCATTTCTCTATATACGAGNTTTTAAATCGGACCATTTTCTTATATACGAGGGGGGGTTTAAATCTAAAAAATGCATATAGAAAGTAGAACTTTTTCAACTAAACTTTTGAAAGTGTTCTTTGAAAGTCTGACACTTTNTTTTGAAAATGTTCCGGAAAGTCTGACACTTTTATATATATCTTAAATTAAAGCTAATGTAATATACATTATTATGGTAAAAAAAAATTTCGGGCTTTATTTTATCTTCATGGTGAAAACAGACATCAAAGTTAATGAAAAAAATATGATTTTTGTAAAAAAATTCTTTTTTATATTTTTAATTTTATAATACTATAACTT
>NW_026099574.1:6141818-6154695 GCF_025091365.1 Daktulosphaira vitifoliae | reverse complement strand
TATCAATATAATTCTTTTTTATATAGATGCATAATATCATTACCTTTCATTTGGTATATTTTTTTCATAAATTTAACCCTTAACCTGCCCACAAGGGGGGATTTAAAATGACAACTTTTTCACAAAAAATTAATTTTTTTAACTTAAATTTTGAAAATGTTCCGGAAAGTCTGACACTTTTATATATATCTTAAATTAAAGCTAATGTAATATGCTTTATCATGAAAAAAAAAAATTTTGGACTTTATTTTATCTTCAAGGTGAAAATGGCTACCAAATGCTATTATTGTGTGAAAATTTTCGATTTTGTATTTTCCATTTTCAACTTTATTATGCTATAACTTTTTGAAAAGTGTATGGATCAATACAATTTTTTCATGAGAAGTAGTATTTATATACATCTTTCATTCGACATACTTTATCTTAATCAGGATATTAATAAGGAACTAGCAGATCATGTAGCTTTTGGAATAATCCACCAATTTTTTTAAAATTAAACACTATCTAAAGATTTGCATCGAAGCGTTTTTTATGATAGTGATTTTAATCACTGTCAGATATCATTATACTTGATCCAATTATGCCACGTCACCACTGTGCCGCGACCCCCCTGTGCTGGGATTTTTTTTTACTATAATAAATTGTTATACGAGTATATACTAAAGTAATAAAATACATTGAAAATATGCAATTAGTTTCTTTTCTAACCTTGGTGACTAATAAGTTAACGTAATAATTTAAAAAATATAAGGGCTTGGTATGGTGCAGTGGATCATTTAGACGCTCTCCCAGCGCTGATGTTCATCTACGCTATTTGCCGTTCGTTACCGGGTGGGTGACCTTAAACTATAAATAATAACTATTATTTTAATACAGAAAACTTAATGATACGTTTGGAGCATGTGGCCGACCACACATTGGTTGGCAAATTGATCCATTTGGCCATACAAAACAAATGGCTTCTTTATTCACACAACTAGGTTTTGATGGTCTATTTTTTGGGAGATTAGATGTTGAAGAAAAGTCACAAAGATTAAAAAATAAAACTGCAGAAATGATATGGAAATCAAGCCCTAATTTAGGTAAGATATTAAATTTAAATTTACTATTAGAAAATGTATTAATTATAAATAAAAAAATGTTGCTTTTAAATAACATAGTAATTGAACATTTATAAGTTTATAAAAATTTAATACAAGAGCAATATTTTTAAAGTAAATAGTAATATAGAATTATTGTTGATGTTGTATTAAATATACTTTTTATTGATTTGTATGAAAAACTGATTTTTTTATAGACATTTCTTTTAAAACGACTTTAAAAAAAATCTGATAATACCTTTCATAATATTTTTAATAAGTAAAATTCAAATTAAAGAAAAATTCCTATCTCCTTTTGTTTTTTAACAGTGTTAATATTTTTTTTTTCATATTTATTTGTTGTCATATAAAACAATATAGTTCCTGACTTGAGGTTATGAACTAACAGAGTACAAAAAGATTATTTTTATTACATTTAAATATAAACTTACATACAATAAATAAAAAATTTTAAATTATAAACGTTTTTGAAGAGTAAGAAAAAAATCTATTTATGTAAGCAAATATACTATAAAATGTTTTTAAACTTGTAAATTACATTATATAAGGATTGAAAAATTGCACTGCTAGCTTAAAATTGCATAATGTTTATTGAGCCAAAAATCACGTTAATAAAATTCAAGTTATTTATATATTAAATGAAATAATGTATGTGAACATTATTTTATAATCAGTCTCTTGATGTTATAAAAATTATTATCCGATATATTAAACATATGTCAAAATGAATGTTCTTTCAATATATTATTTTATAATACTTGAGATGTTTACAATTACAGTAATTTCAAGATTTTTGTTGAAGTATTTTTATATAATATATGTAGTGAATTCTGGTTAATATTATGTTTTATGCATCTCTATGAGACTGGTATCAATAATTTTTCAATGTTTCGTTATAAAAAAAAGTTTTTGACAATTCTAATTTCAAAGTTTAATTACTTTGCGTGATATCTTTAACTGTCAAGAGTTGTTGGCATCTATAATTTTCCTTTAAGAGAAACAATTACTAAACAAGTTATAAAAATACGCATTTAAACTTACATTTTTCTATAGTAATAATGTAAAAATATTTATAATTTACTAACACTACAATTCGAATTTATATTTTTATATTGAAAATTAAAATTTTCCAGTAAATGACCAGCTAATGATATTTAAAAAATGGTGATAATATTGTTATAAAAACTACTAACATTAACTTATTAAAATCAAATTAAAAATGTTAATAGTTAAAAACTCAATGGTAATTGTTCATTGGTGGTAGTATTCATTAGCTGATATTGTCCCTCTAGATCACAGATCCATGTTTTATAATGTTACATAAAGGATAAACTTAATAAATTACAACTTTTATATTTTGATAAAATAGCGTTTAGTATTTCATATTTAAAGGTCAATCTGCTGATTTATTTACACACGCTCTCTATAATCGATACAGTTCTCCAAATGGCTATTGTTTCGACGTTTTGTGTGAATCAGACCCTATAATAGATGATAAAGAAAGTCCCGAGTACAATGTAAAACAAAAGGTACGTAATGAAATGTAAATGGATAGTTCAACAATAAAATTATATAAATTTTAGATATATTTTGCAATGCTGTATGCTGTTGTCATAATTAGTTTATCGTGTTTGTTACGAAAGATAAAACTTACAAAAATAATTATTTATTTACTTTTAATTACTTATGAATTACTATATTAGGGGTTGAAATCAAACATATTTTTGTTTTTAAATCAAACTATTCAGTTATATACAGGTTTATCATAAACCACTCGATTACTCTCAAAATAAAAGAAAAAAATGTTTGCTTCTTTTTAACTACATATATTTCTTGATTTATACAACATACAAATTTAACTAGCTTATTTAAAAGACAATGATCTAACTGATCGACAACAACTTTTGGACCAGTATTTCGAAAGTTATTCTAATTTTTATATCTTGGCAGGAGAAAGTGTACGGCTGAGACTAATGATAAAAATAGCAAAACCTATTCTACACCTCCAGTAATTACTATAAATTGTTAATAACTTTTGGTCCAAAATTTGTTATCGACCAGCCATTATTTTAATTACATCGTTAATTTTTAACTAAACTAGTTAATTATATACGTTGCCATTTTAAAAAATAATGTTGATCACTCTATAAGTTACAAAGGATAATTCTAAAAAGTAATTATTATCTGATAAATCAAGAAATATATGTAACTAAATAAAAGCAAAATGTTTTTTCAATATTGCATTTATTTTACGAGTATCCAGTGCTTCGTGATAAACCGATCATTCTGTATAATAAGATTCAAATTTAAACAATTTAAAATCATTTTCTTTTGTCTTGTTAACTATATATTTTAAATACATTAACAGTTTTTTTGTTTCCTTTTAAGTTTAATAAATAATTTATAATTGTGTTCTACAAATCAATGTATAACATCAATTCATTTTTGTAGGGAGAGACACTTATTGATTATATACACAAACAATCACTCCAATATAAGACAAATAATATAATATTAACGATGGGCGATGACTTTCACTATACTGCTGCTGGAATTAATTTTCATAGTATGGACAAAATTATAAAGTTAGTAAAAATATATTTTAGGTGAATATACAGTAGATTTTTTTTTATATATGATTAATATATAATATAAAAGATTAATTTAATTGGTTTTAATACTCATGATGGATTTTTAAAGTCCTGATTACCCCATATAAAAAAAAAACACGTTTGATCATTTTTAATCAATAAGGTTTTGGGCTTAATGAATTTTAAAATTTGTGTGGGCCACTTCTGAGACACCCAAATCTATGAAAATGTATCACAGTACTACATCAACTTTCTGCTTTGAGTGGAGTGATACCCCACACCACCCCAAACTAAAATCCTATTTAATATACATTGATTAAGAATAAGAAAAACAAAAACGAATTTTTATTTGTCATTGATGTCCATTAGGTGAGTAATATAAACTCTATAAATACATAAAGGCTCGAACCCTATTAATGAAATATTGATCTGAAATAACCTGAATATGTACTATGCTGAACAATATAGCCATTGGTTTACATTTCAAATAAATTACAGATAACTTAATAATCTAATAGCAAATGGCAAAATTTGTCTAAAAAATGTACATTGAAAAAAAAAAACTTATGTAAAATAAAACTAAAATAAAGCTGGTAGAAATATTCAAATTACTTTATACTACTTATTAACTTTAATAATTTTAAAATTATAATTATATTTTGATATTTTGAATTATTATAGTAGAAAGACTATCTAAATTAATAAATTCCTGTAATTTTATTTATAGTTATATAAATTCTAAACAATCGAGTGGAAGTAAAATCAATGCGATCTATTCTACTCCGTCGTGTTATTTAAAAGCAGTAAATGATCGCAATGAAACTTTTACTACTAAGAGCGATGACTTTTTACCATACAAAAGTGATAAACACACATATTGGACTGGATATTTTACTTCAAGACCTACACAAAAATATTTTGAGCGTAAAGGAAACAATATTTTACAAGTAAAATACGTGTTTTTAGTATTTTAGCTATACTTATAAGTTTTACATTCATAAATTAAATTAATTGTTTTGATTGAAAGTAATACGATAAATAATTTTTAAGTAAATTAATTTAAGTCTACATAAAATAATATGTATTTCAAAGTAATTTTATTTCCAATATTTCCTAAATTATGATGAAAACATTTAAAGGCAAATTTTATTTTAATTAGGTTTGTAAGCAATTGGCTGTTACTAGTCTTGAAGGACATAAGTATGAACCAAAAATTAATCCTTTAAGAGAAGCGATGGGTGTGATGCAGCATCATGACGCCATAACTGGTACCGCAAAACAACATGTTGCCAATGATTACGCTAGGATATTAAGTGAAGCTATAACAGAATGTGAAGATGTTTCATCAATGTTATTGTAAGATACTAAACTTTTAGTTATTATGTATAAATTAATATTTTTTTCTTTTTAGGCAACGTTATGATTCATCTAGCACTAAATATGAAACTTGTAATTTGTTGAATATTAGTGCATGTACAATTTCAGAACAAAGTGAACAGTTTATACTGACTCTTTACAACCCATTGAGTAGACCGATAACTGAGTTCGTACGATTGCCTATTATGGATAATAATAAATATATTGTTTTAGACCCTCAGGGAAAAAACATTATCACACAAATAGTGCCCATACCTCAATCTGTTTTGAATATACCAGGTCGAGAATCATTGGCAACATCCGAGCTTGTATTTGAAGCTAACGATTTACCTCCATTAGGATATAAATCATATCACATTAACAAAGATCGCAATAGCAATAAAAAAAGAAGAACGCATACAACCCCTACACAACCACAAATAGATTCGGTAGACCTCGGTGATACGGTGAGTTTACATGTTCAAGTTAAAGTTTTTAAATAGAATTTTTAAATTAGAAAACTATCAATTATAATTAAAATAAACATTTTTTAGCGTTTTGGTTTAAAAATTAACAATATCGACTCGAGGCAATTTACTATGCATATAAGTGGATTAGAAGTACCATTACAACATGAGTTTTTCTATTATAAAAGCATGAATGGTGATAATAAAAAAGATTATAAAAGGGCTTCTGGTGCATATATTTTCAGGCCTAATGGAACAGCAGTACCAATTTGCGATCATCATAATGAATCTAAAATATTTAAAGGTTAGTTTAACCGGGTATTTTATAATTACTTTTATATGCGCATAAAATTAAATCAACCATTATTATTTCATAGGACCAGTAGTACAAGAAATACATATAATTTGTAGTAATTGGACCAGCCAGGTAATTAGAAAATATAAAGGAGACGATCATTTAGAATTTGAATGGCTTGTTGGTCCAATACCGGACGAGTAAATAATATATCTTGTCTTTTACTTAGAAAAAATATTAAAATTTCATATTTTTACTAAAATTTACTTAGAGACAATATAGGAAAAGAAGTAATATCACGCTTTAAAATACCATCATACAAGAATGACAAAACTTTTTATACTGATTCTAATGGTCGAGAGTTTATCAAAAGGGTTTTGAATTACAGAAGTTCTTTTGATTTAAAAGAAAATGTAGAAAACATATCTGGAAATTATTATCCAATAACCTCACAAATAATGCTGACAGATGGTAAAACTCAATTTGCTATTCTTAACGATAGAGCTCAAGGAGGCTCAAGTCTCGATGATGGGGAAATTGAACTTATGGTACATATAAAAAATATTAATGACTCTTATATTTGAATTTGTAATATAATTCTGAAAAGCATGCGTCGTGAGTAATTTATTCATTATACATAGGTACACAGACGAATGTTTCTTGACGATGCATTTGGTGTCGGTGAAGCATTGAACGAAACATCATATGGTACAGGCTTAGTAGTAAGGGGTCAACATTACTTGACATTCGGAACAATTGATAAACAATTTTCGGTGCAACGGTTATTAGCCCAAAGAAAGCTCTTGAGACCCCAATATTTTCTATCAAAAAAAGATTCTGTTGTTAAACAGAATGAATTGCTTAAAGAAATAACTATGCAGGTAAAACCTTAAAATTATATTTAGTTACGAGGTAAGAGTTGTACAGATTTTTATATTTATCAATTAATTTTTTATTAAATTACTCATTATAATCCAAAGTATGATAAACACTAGTGAAATTTTAGTCAATAAGAAATAACAGTTATTAGTTATTTCTGATAATCATATAATCTAATTTTTTAGACTATCATCACAACCAATAAAAGTTAACAATTATAAAAAATAGTTGTTATTTTTTAAATTATATTGCTAGTAAATAATTATTAATAAATTTAAAAAAAATTGAGAAAATTTGAACTCCAATTATATTAAAGGCATCATTTTTTCTTCTTTTTTTAATCCTTAAAGAAAATAGGTTATAATTAAGAAACATAAGATAATGGTGTAAAATTTTTTTAACATTTTAGTGACCCCCGATTGCAAATTAATAATATATATATATATATATTTTCGTTGAAGAATTTCAATTATTAGAATAAGATTTTGAATTTGAAAACATTTATTCAGTATTAACTTCTTTCCGTTAAAATAAGAAGAAAATAATCCTCTACCATTCTGTAGGGGAGAAAAAAAGGCTTTAAAAATTACAATAATGGGAATTGTGTACGTTCTTGTACGATACAACAAAATAACCCACAAAGTTTCTCCTAAATATTTTCGAATATATTTATTTATATGTGTATAAAAACTTTTTGAGTAAGGAATAAATATCAATAGTTTAAAAAAAATATAAACCAAATATAAACTTCTAAATTTATATAATTTGATTTCATCTTCCTTCAATAAATAATGTTTTACTTGTTTTTATTTTTTTACGATCATTGGAAGTATTTATGTTAACCTTTTAATAAGAGTTTCACTAATTTATGTTAACTGAATAGTATTCCAGTATGCGAAATTCCTTGCCAAAGAATGTACAATTGCTGACTTTAGAACCCTGGAAAGAGAATACAATATTACTCAGATTAGAACATATATTTGAATACAACGAAGACAAAAACTTATCAAAACCTGTTACTTTAAATCTAGAGGTTCGTAAAATATAATATATTATATAGTCTGAAAACACACTCGTGTATTTAATTACATCATGTAATTAAGTATTATCAATTAATTCACTCGTTGTTTTATACATAAAATTGCATTTATTAAACATATTATTCGTCATATCTAAAAATATATCATTTTCAACTCTCAAAACTCAAACATTTATACCAACGTTCTCTACAAGGATTAAAAAAGAGGTCAAGTATAAAACTTAGTAAATTACTCACAGTCTCATACTAATAAAGGGTGCAATACCTCTAATATACCTTTTAGTAAATTTAGCTCAATTACAGGTCACAAAAAATTTGTTTAAATGCTACATACGGTCCCTGGACAACGAAATGAGTACCACTGATTTAACCAGTCTAAATAGCTCAGTCAGGAATGCATTATGTCTAGGTGTGTGAGGACATATGAATTTTGACTATATTCTGCTGAACTATAGTAACTCAAAATGGAATATAAATTAGTAAAATGAATGGTTGTTTTGTATGAGCGTGAGAATGGTTGAGTTACTATGTATTTATTGAATATAACGATATAACATAATTTTCTCTTGGGGTTTGAATACAAGGATTTTATGAGAAAATGTAAAATATAGAAAAGCAAAGCGATGTTTGAAAATTTATTAATATAATAATAGTTTGAAATAAAAATTATTGTGATTAATTTCACACTTTGAGTATTATAGTAACCACAAGTGGATTCTCTATCTTTGCAAGAGAGTCTTTATTTGTATTGACCAAACAGGTAACCCACTCAAAGATTGAACTAGACTGGTTAACTTCTTACAAACGTTATCGATTTTATTTATTTAAACAATATTTTATGCTAGTAATCACTTAATTTTTCTAATTCTCTTCTTAATTTATACAACCATTATACTTAACTTTAAACCTCATACATTTTTTAACATTTTAAGTAATTTACTTTGGTGATGTTGGAAACAAGATTAAAAATAAATATACTTCGACTATTTGTTAATTTGTAATGTATGCAAGGCCACTTCTTGCACTTGTTGAAAGATCATAAAGTGAGGAGTAGTGAGCCGAAGTAATAGTTTTTGTGCCCTTTTATATTAAATTTAACACATCTATATATGTAAGAAGTTACATGACCTTTAATATTATATATTTATTAATCGATTGATTTAGTCTTAAGATATTATATTACTTAAAATATATGATTTGTTAACTAAAGAATTCATTATAGTTATTACATTAGATTTGTATCAATGTATTTTTATATATATTTCTCTGAATAGCTTAATAGATTAACATGAATAATATATATTTAATTCGATGATTAATAGACAATGATTTATAGACTACTTAATAATAAATGGTGTATGTATTATAACAGAACAAGAAGATATTTTTATCCTCTTCATCCCAATTAGAAAGTAGTTTTCAGTTTTCAATTAGCTTTTAAGAGAAGGCGTTAATTATAAATAGTGTTAGCTAAAAATAAATTTTAAACTCTTTATCGTTAAACATTTTTCCTAAGTATTATAATCTTTATGATATTTAAAATATTATGAGCATGCATAATAAATATCAGCTTTTTTTTTTTAATTAGGATTTATTTACAAATTTCCGAATTACATCATTACATGAAACGACACTAGGGGCTAATCAATGGTTATCAGAAAATAGTAGACTTTCGTGGAAGACTGATGACGAAGACACACTTAATAGCCATAATATTGAGAATACTGATCAAGTATCTGTTAATCCAAAACAAGTGGCTTTAACACCAATGCAAATTAGAACATTTGTAGCAGAAATCAAAACAACGCAATCAGTAAAATAACTTGTTCAAATGATTTTATGAAGTTTTTGATAGCTAAGAAAACTATATGAATTTGAGTTTATGTTCATTTGTTGTAAAATAATGTATAATTTATTTGTTTACCCATCAATAATATTTTCACGATCAATACATGTAAAGTATAACATTACTAAAGCCTTTTTAGAATATTTCCTTAAAAATTTTATATTTCTTAATGAGTTAAAAAATAACTCTATAGCTCATATTTAAAAACTGATGTCTCACAAAAATTGATATTTGAGATTTTTATAACTTGTATAGAGAAGAATGTTATCTATTGTGTGTCAAAAATTACAAGTCAATTTTATTGGGAAGTTTTGTTTTATGTAATTCAAAAATATCAAATCCCATAAGAGACGAATGAAATGTTTTATTTGTTATTACTCTCCTAAAAATTAATGAATTGTCAAATCAACTTTTTTGTCACTAGACTATAGATTCTAGTTGTTAAAAAAACATTGCAATGAAAACAAAATCATTTTTTTTACCATTATTGTTCTTATCAACAGTTGTCTAATTAATATTTTCAAAGATTGAGCAAATATAATTTTTATTTAAATCAAAAGTTTAACGTCATTAATTATCAAAAAACAAAACGAATTATTATAAATTGATTTATTTTTTAGAAATAATAAAAATGAAACATGTAAGGAAAAATATTTACATAAGTATTACCATAGAAACAATAACTATTTTCTTGAACAGTCGATTGCCTAACGTAAATTATTCAATTGGAAAGATTTAAATTTCGTAACAGGAATTTATGAGGTTCCGGATATTGGGTCGACGCGGTTAATATTTTAGATTGTTGTCGGTATTTTGCAATTAATATAAAAATTTAGTACCAAAAATTGAAGCGAGAAATTGCCAGGGGCTCCTCCACAGCCATAACGTTATCATGTTATATATTTCAATGCGATGCGCGATTGCGGCTAGGCAACTCAACACGACGTACGGATTTATTGCATTGATAGTCGCTACTGACATTACAGTGAAATCAATCATCAAGTCCTAAACACAAGATATCAATATAAAAAATGTTGAATATATCTTTGCAACTGCAGTTATTTGCGTTTGTAGGATAGCAGTTATGACTTGATAGATAATCACTGCGATTAAATCGTAGATTTAATCATCTGTAGATTCCATAAAATTTTTATGCAATCTACAGCTGATTTAGTTGATATCATTAGATTTTCCTAACATCAAAAATCTAATTTTAATTTTATGTTAAAGTTGAATAAATCTCAAAAAATTGTTGCAGTTCGCCTCGTTTTAAAGTATTTGATAAAGATAGCAGGACAAAAATGTTACATATCGATGATTCTTATGAGTTTCTGATATTAAAAATATTAACTTTCATTCAAAACTATAAAAAATCTTAAGATAACTTATAATTAATTCTCATTAAATTATTTATCAATATTTTTTTCTTTTTTTTTTAATGTTTCTGTAAATGAAAAATAATTAACAAACAAAATTATTTACAAAGTTATTTATAATTAGAATTTACAATTGAGAATTTGTAATTAGATAATTTTAAGACTTATTAAATAAATTAAATCTGTTTTAAGTATTATTTTATAAATGAAACAATTTAAATTTCAACCGTATACTTTTTTGTTAAAATACTTTTAGTATTGATGGTGACTTTTTATCTGGATTATAAGCGGATACTCGTAAGATTTATTAATTACACTGAAATATTAATTTATCTATTTTGTATACTAAAGAGCATGTATTCAGTTGTAAAAAAGTCACATATAAAAATTTTTGCCGTACGGAAATAATTAGTTTACATTTTATTGTAGTTAACATATAGTTTATTCCTTTATTAGTTACATGTTTTACATTCAAACTAATAAGAATAAATAAATAAAAATAACTATATCATATAAGATATAGCCAAAATTATTTTAACAAAATGTTTGAATTAAAACAACAGATTTTACTATATTTGCTATAATGACTTATTTGTATCACAATAAAACGTTGTTTTGTGAATCAAGGATTAATTTACTAACGTCATAATATTTTTGCTTGTATTAAGTTATTAGCCTGTTATATATTTAAATGAGAAATTTTAGGAAAATAACATTAGTTATTCTTTTGTTCGATTAATTATGCGCGAGCACAAATAATCAATAGGATGTCTAAACGAACTTGAAACGATAATAATAACAATATTAATTTAGAATTTTTCAAATTTATAATAGTCAACGGTTTATATAATTAGTATGACCTTTACATTAAATTAATTTATCATACTGCTTATTTTTGTTTATTATGGTTACACTAGAATTAATAAATTAGAAAACAACTCATAATAATACTGTTTACTGCTTTATAAAAGCTTTCAACAAATCACTTAATGTTCTTTTTGTATTTGTTTTGATTTGGAAAAATCGCATGACATTATTATTCATTGCTGAGTTAAAGGTTTACATAAGTTTTCTCTGACACTTATGTGTATTAAGTCTACTGATGTGATGCGCCTAAAAAATACATGTATATTCATTGCTGGTTATTTGCGTTTTAACTTTAGAGTAAATATTTTAAGGGGATTTTTTTTTATATATGAATACAAAGTAGTAAAGCCACCATTTCAGGTGAAAGTATATTTTAGCTTAAAATTAGTGATATCAATAAATTTTACATCCCTCGAAATCAAAGTATACTAATTATTTATGAAATAAGTATTAATAGACTGTATTTATGGTTTATTTCCTTCACATAAATATGATACACTGAAACATGATTTTTTTTGTCTAATTAGTACTATGTATTATACAAATATACAATATCTCTTAAATTAATATCTCTGAAAATTTAAAAATATAACTCTTCTAATTTTTAAAATTGACCATTAATTTATTTTTATTTTTATGAGTTAACTATTGTATTTTTTGAAGAGAATATAAATATTTATTTCTAACTTACGTTATAATCAGTAGCAAAATATTTTACCATTGTAAATTATTCATTACCTTATTACTAAATAAAAATATTTTAATGACGAAAAATAAGACTATGACATATTTAATTGTGAATATTTAGTACTACTAAATTCCACAAATGTTCCTTTGTATAATTTTTTTCCTCATTTTTTAACAAAAAAAATATATAGCTCAGTAATAACGCTAAAAATTTTAATTGTTTTTTTTAGAGCCAAATCGTTCACATTGTGTACAATAGTTTTAATAATATTATGTTAGGCTCAGTAAACATTAAAAAGTAAAACAAAAACAAAAAATAAAATATCTCTGATTACAAACAGTTTGTCAAAATTATGTTTTAAATATTAACAACT
>NW_026099574.1:6136022-6141718 GCF_025091365.1 Daktulosphaira vitifoliae | reverse complement strand
GTATATTCATTGCTGGTTATTTGCGTTTTAACTTTAGAGTAAATATTTTAAGGGGATTTTTTTTAATATATGAATACAAAGTAGTAAAGCCACCATTTCAGGTGAGAGTATATTTTAGCTTACACTAAGTATTTATGAAATAAGTGTTAATAGACTGTATTTATGGTTTAATTCCTTCACATAAATATGATACACTAAAACATGATTTTTTTTGTCTAATTAGTACTATGTATTATACAAATATACAATATCTCTTAAATTAAAACCTCTGAAAATTTAAAAGTATAACTCTTCTAATTTTTAAAATCAATCATTAATTTATTTTTATTTTTATGAGTTAACTATTGTATTTTTTGAAGAGAATATAAATATTTATTTCTAACTTACGTTATAANTTTTTGAAGAGAATATAAATATTTATTTCTAACTTACGTTATAATCAGTAGCAAAATATTTTACCATTGTAAATTATTCATTACCTTATTACTAAATAAAAATATTTTAATGACGAAAAATAAGACTATGATATATTTAATTGTGAATATTTAGTACTACTAAATTCCACAAATATTCCTTTGTATAATTTTTTTCTTCATTTTTTAACAAAAATATATATAGCTCAGTAATAACTCTAACAATTTTAATTGTTTTTTTTTAGAGCCAAACGTTCACATTGTGTACAATAGTTTTAATAATATTATGTTAGGCTCAGTAAACATTAAAAATTTATGCGGCAAAAACAAAAAATAAAATATCTCTGATTACAAACAGTTTGTAAAAATTATGTTTTAAATATTAACAACTCATTAAATGTACACACAATAATTCATTATTTTTGCTAAAGGGTTTTATACCCGTATATTGTATATAAATAAATAAAACTTTTAATTGATTAACTACAAATTTTAATATTACTATTTAATTACGTTAAATATTAACGAGCATAATTATAACATTTAATAGAAAAATTATTTTTTTATAAAATAAAGTATAATGAGTATTTAAAAATAGTTTTGTTTACATAATTGAGGTATTTTAACTTTTTTGACTTTTCATTCATAATACATTAACTTTAATATCCTAACCAAAAAGAAATTTGAAAGTAAAGTGTTAACAGTTAATAAATACATCGAAGGAAAATGGTGTTGTGCTATTTCGATGTTTCGTGGTTGTCTACTCGTTTTTGGGACTTATTTGGAGTACATATATATAATTTTCATACAAAGAAGATCCAATTATTTTTTTCAGGGGCATTGCTGTTAACTTGTATGTATAATTTTGTTTTTGCGTCACGTGTGATAAGTGTTCTATTAAATAAAGAATATGATGGTAGCTTATTTTTTAATACTAGAGTAATAATACCAAGAATAGTAGCATTTCAGTGTTTTTTATCAAGGCTATTGTTACTTTTTAAAATTAAGAAGCGTGAATTAGGAAAATCTAAAAATATTACTACACCGTATGAATCATTTCTCAAAACTTTTCCAGGAGAAGTAAATGGCTTAAAAAAAATATCATTTCAAGTTGTTCTACTAATCGCTATTTTATATCTCCCACTTGACATTTACAAGCTTTACAATATCTTTAATTCAAGCAGTTATTTTGTATTTATTTTCTATTTATTTATGAATTTTCAACACATCAGCTCATTTTGCTTGGAATTGGGATTTTTCATGCATTGTTATTCGATTTACATAAAAATGAAGTCTGTCAATGTGGATTTAGAGTATCTTAAAAAAGACACCATTATTAAAAATAAATATCCATTAATTATAAATTCATCTACGCGTACTTCGACTAATGATTACAGCTCAGATTTAAGAAAATACGACCAACCAATGATATATTTAATTAGCAATGTACGTGTCAAACATCAAATACTTCGAAAAACAATAACAAATTTAAACTACATGTATGGAACAAGTGTAGGTATATCTGTATGTTCATACTGGGTACTTGCAGTGTGTATATTGTACTTACAGTTCATAAGAAAAGTAAATTCATATTCACTTGACGAATTTTTGTCATCTTTTATAAGATGTATATGGGTAGCAGATTTTGTAACAAGATTTTTAGTAATTACAGTCATTGCACACTTTACCACAAAGGAGGTAAAGTATTCAATTACTTTAAATTGTATCACATTTTTCAAAGCTTTTTTTTAAGAATACTTTTGATTTGAACATTAAAATATTTTAGTTGAAAAAAATTAATTTTTAGGCATGCAAATCGGAATTACTAGTCATACACATTAACAACCGTTATTTAAACTCACACATACAAGAAGAAGTAAGTAAAATTTTAACTTATGATTGAATATGATATTTTAAACTGTTTGATATTAGTAAAACTAATTCTCAGTTTGATTGTTTAGTTACAAATATTTTTAAGCCAGCTAAATAGTTCTAAAAAATCAATGGAATTCACTGCTGGTGGTTTTTTTACCATTAATTTTCATTTAATATCTTCGGTAAAGTGACTAAACATGGTAGATTATAAAATCAAATTGCGTATATAAATAAATTATGTTACAGGCTTTTTTTGCAGCATCCACTTATTTGTCAGTATTACTTCAATTTAATGAACAAAAGTCTTGAATGATTATTAGAAAGATTGTGATTAAAATAAATGCGCCTAGATCTATTTTAAGTAATACAGATATTACTCATGTTATTTAATTTAGTTTGATAACTAGTTATTCTAAAATTATCCTATTAGAATTATGAAGTGTTGTAAAAACAAGAATGAAAACAACAATTGATAAATGGCAAAATCGGCCATTATAGTAATTATTATTGAGACCCATAACAATTGTTATTTTATTCTCATAACATATAAGAATATTAAAACAAATGGGAAAAATATAAATGGTAATACAAAGTATAGATTAATGATAAACATTCATTTAATTTTCGACTAATGTCTCAATTATAGTAAATATAGAGTACTCATAAAAAAAAAAAATACATAGTTACAATACTACATAATACAATAATTTATAAATATCAGAAAACACATAGTTTTAGTGTTGACAAGCTGTGTGGTTCAAAACAATCAACACTATATAACTTATTTCATTTAATACATATTCTATAAATAGATTGTTACCATAGGACGTTCTATGAGAGGATATAGAGAATTTTATAAGCGTGGTAAATATTGAGGAACGTGAAAATGAACTAAAATTTATAACTTAGAATACGAAATTTAGTTATTTAAAAATTTATATAAAAGTGAAACATTAAAATATGTTGTCATCTTATTAATGAATCGAGAATCAGATCACACTGATTTACACATCTAACTTTAAATTAATATAATGTTTTGTATGACAAACTCTTAGTTCTTTAGCTATTATATTTTTAATGTAAATCGGAAATGTTAAATTTGATTGAATTTTTAACTGTTCTTGTTAAATAAAACCCATTACAATACAATTTAATTTAATCTCATATTTATAACGGTATATTTTACTACATTTGGACACGATTTAAACCATCATTAACTAAAACAATCTACATTATCTTGCATGCTTTTACAATCATTAGTATTTTTTATACTAGCATAATTTTTAAGTTATCAGCAAACAACTTATACTTACAGAATTTAAATGTGTCTCAATATTCATGATGAATATTAGAAAAAGTAAAGGGAAAAGGTGATTATCATCTTGTGGACACCAGATAACACATCAATAGGACTTCATAATTATAGTTTAACTTTATATACAATTTATGATTTATCAATTAGATATGAGCTAAATCATATAGAATTTGAAATGCCTTATTTATGAACTGGGGTTATAAACTTATTTCTAATAATAAAGGAACAACTCCCAAGAGTAACGAGCGATTAAAAGTTGTCTGAGTAGAAATACATATTAATTTACAAGATTATAATAGTATATTAAGGAAACCATCAGGACAAAAATCAAAATTTAAACTTTCAAGTCTGTTTTGTGAACTGAGAGAGTAATGGGTGACATATCAACAATATATTTAATATTTGAGAGTAGTTTATTATATTTAGGTATATATATATATCTAATATACTACTTTAAAATTAAATACTAATAATTAGTAATATTAAAGTGAGCTGTGGAATAATGTTAAAGTAGTTCTTAAAAAGATTAGCAACCTCGATGGTTAATTATATTAATCGAGTATTTAACTTAAAATAATCTAAAAAAATCTAATTAAGAAAATGATTGGTCGAAAACAACTTTTGTACCAGTATTTCGTAAGTTATCCTCATTTTTATACTTAAGCGGGAGAAAGAGTACGGCTGAGAAATGACTAATAATAAAAATAGTTGCTCACTCTTTACTTCTAATTATTAATTTAAATTTTTAATAAATTCTGAAATAAAAATAGTTGAAAAGTTGTTATGGACCAGTCATTTTCTTAACTACATCAGTATTTATTAAATAAACTAGTTAATTATATATGTTGCTAATGAATAAAATTGACATCTCTATAATTTATTAGGGTTATTCTAAAAAGTAATTATTAACTGATAAATCAAAAAATTTATTTAACTAATAAACAGCAAAATTTTTTTCAGTATTGTATTTATTTTGACGTCTCACTAGGGTATTCCTATAAATGTTCAAAAAGTCCTGTCTCTCTAACAAAATTAAGCATCTCTTTGGGTTTTAGGTTTTTGATATCTTCTTTTTAGTGAATAAAAACAGTTTGATAAAATGAAAAGCAAATAAATGTTAAATAGTTTTTGTCCGAATATATATTTATAAACTACATTTTTTAGGATTATAGTATAATTTCAGACCGTCCAATATAATAAATTTCACTTTAATTATCATTTATTTCACTTAAACATCAAACAATATGCATATAGTGCACACAAAAGAATAAAAAGTAGTATTATACTCTTTGGAATAGAGTGACTGACCGAGTTTTGTTTCTAATTTTAGTAAAGTGGTAGTAAAAAAAGAACAAAAACATTTTTCCCTTGAGGGTAAGAGCTTTTTAAAAATATATTCAAGCAAAACTATAAATAAAAACAACTGTTTTTCTCTTTTTATCGGAAAATAATTTTAAGGAATTGTGTACACTTTATGTTAAAATAACAGCAATCAATCCAGATTTTCTAGAAAATTATTTAAATATAAAAATTTCCTAACTTTTTTCAGAGAAATATATAAATTAAACAATTTTAGTTTACATGCAAAGATATTCTAAAATTATAACTTTTTATTCTTTTATGTATTGAGCTTACATTAAAAAAATCTTTTTTTATGACTAACCACAACATTAATACAGAAATAACACCCTTAAAAATTAGTTATAAAATTATGACTATGTTTGAATATGCAATAATGTTTGATAATAATTATTTTTAGATTGAACTACATGATTATATATATTGAATTGTTTTGGTAATATTGACAATATCATAACAAAATTTGAAAATTTATTGAGAAATATCTTTTTATCCTATTAAAAAAAAAAAGAGTGAATTATTTTATCTATGTGATAGGCTTATATATAAGTTATAAGTTATAATCCTAAATTCAATATTTTCACACTTATACTCTCTTTACCCAAATTCCACAGATATAATGAGTTAGATTTCTTAGATTGAATGTAACTATTTTAGCTTCGATGCGAAGCTGAGAAGGTATTGGTTTTACTATGATGTGTGTTTTTTTTTTTTTTTTTTTTTTTTTTTTTTCC
>NW_026099574.1:6107361-6134342 GCF_025091365.1 Daktulosphaira vitifoliae | reverse complement strand
ATCAAGTAGCTTTTGGAATAAAACACCAATTTTTTTAAAATTAAACACTATCTAAAGATTTGCATCGAAGCGTTTATTTTTGATAGTGATTTTAATCACTGTCAGATATCATTATACTTGATCCAACTATACCACGTCACAACTGTGCCGCGACCCCCCTGTGCTGGGTTCTGTTATTTCATTTTAATACTTTTTTTTTTTTAATTAAGCACTATCTAAAGATTTGCATCGAAGCGTTTTTTACTACCATATGACTCACGAGATTTATTTTGTTTCTTCAATACATAATAAATTTGCATTACTTCTGTATTTCAAAAGAAAATAAACATATTGTAAATACAATTGCATATAATTGTCTTATTTCTACACTTGAAAGTTCATTTATTATAGAAGGCAATAATGTAAAAATTGATAGAATTAACTAGATTCAAAAGTTTAGCTCATTACATCTTTTGTTATTACAAGTGATATTTCAAAAAAAATGTTTTATTGTGTATAGTAAATAATTTTTTTAAAATAAAATTTGAGATAAAAAGTGAAACGTTCACGTAATAAACTTATGTTTAAAAAAATTAATTTGAGATGTCCGTAAAAAATTGTATATTAAAGTTTAAAGAGAATATTTAAAAAATAAATAAATTTACAAAACAAATAAGAGGTGTTATATATGTTATTATATAAAAAATAAGTGTTTTAAGTATAGACTTTTATGAAATGATACATTATGTTAATTTTTTTTTAACTCAATTTGAAACAATACAAAAAAAAAATTGTATGGAAAAGAATAATCTTTTATTTTTAAGTGCTTTAAGTTAGTTTTTAACTGGAAAAGCAAACTTTTTATATGACTAATTTAAATTAACAATTGTGATTTACAGGACCAGTTACACATTAAAACTTTATTAGTACCTTGATGCAATTAATAAAACAAGTAGAATAGTTAGAAGACAAATTTGCTAAATGCTCGAGCAATACAATTTAACCACTGTCAATTTTGTGTTAAATATGCAAACATATTAATGATTATGAATGGATTTTAATTCAACATATAAGATATTTAGAATATATAAAAATAAAATACCAATAATTTGAGTATTAATTCATTATTCTTATTCTTTCAAAATTTACCGACCTATTAAGTGCCATCGCTGCTATATTATGGGACAACAACAAAAAAAAAAAGAAAGGTTCCTTTGAGAATAATCTGACAAATTCAACCTAAAAATTTAAAATTTAAAATCTAATATAATACAAGCCGGTTGGAATTCAAAGGATCTGAATTTATTAACTTTTTGAACATTGATGAGTATTTATATTTGAGTACGCTTGTTTAATTTATAAATTAAGCAACAAATAAAATAAATAATCGTTTGTGAAAACATTCTAAAAAAAAAAGTTTAGGACTGAATACTTCTAACAATTAATTTCTTTTTATAAATGCGTGCGTAAGTATAAATTAAAAAAACAATTTTGTGATATATTTTTTTAAATAATTAATACAATTAATTAGTTATAAAAACTGTCATTATCATGGAAGTTAAGAGTAGAACTCAAAAAATACAATGTAAATAACGCTATCTTTATATTTGCAGGAACAATCTTTTTTTTTATAATATACTACCATTATTCTTAACTGATTAAAATTGTAAAAAGTATTAATCAAATCGAATTGCATATACTGAATCGGGTGGGTGTATCAAAACATATCAAACATATATTTCTATAGAATTTTCAAAAATAGAAGTATACTAAGGCTTCTTTAAAAATTTTTAGCATTTCAATGGCTTCTAAAATTGAACATATATAATCAAAATGTCATATATTTTTATTGATTGATCACAAAAAATTTTTTTTTAATTGGCATACGTTCTACGGAGAAATTAGAATCTCTCGTTTTAACCTTTACGTTCTAAGATGAAATGAAGATTTTTTACATTGAATGAAGTTTTTAAATGTGAACTAGAACCCTACCAAATTTGTTTAGTTAGGGCTAATTAATAATTAAGTTCCCGTGAACAAAAATAGAAATATATCAAAAATTATGTCTACAAAAAAAAAAAAAAAAGGTTGACAATAAAATAAAATAAAATAATTAAACAAAAATCAAATAATACAATAAACATCACAGCCACGGTATTTGAACAGATCTATTAATTTTAATTAATATAAAAACTTTTTAGCGTTGGCTACAAAAAAAAGGTAATGCATGCTCTCCACACATAAAGATTTTTAAATTTATAGTACATTAAAAATAATTAATAAAAATACAGCCTATCGCATAAATATAATTAAATAAAATGATATCCAATCTCTGAAAAGACTCATGTGATGGTCTGGATGCTTCACCGATAACAATTGGCTACTAGTCGTTTTCGAATCTACATTAAATATAAAAACGTGTCCATTCTATCTCAGTGAATGACAGAAGGATTGAAAAAGTACCAACACCATTCTAACGACGATTTCAAATTGAAAATGGTCAGTTTTTTGGAGAAAGATCAAAACCCATAAACAATTCGAATTTAATTGTATTTATTCTCCTTGCTCGCCTTATCTAACGGTTAGTGATACAAATAAGTTGTTGACACCATTGTAACAAAAAAGGTTCAATCATGTTTCTCTTACGCGATAAAAGAAAAAAGATGAACAGACAATCACAAAAATTATAGGCAGTTTACTTTCGAATTTATGACATTATAAACGATCAGTTTTTTAAATTTTTACTTTAGGCGTATAAAGGGGAGAAACATTTTTAAAATATAAAATTTTTTGTGAAGTATATAGAAATATTTTTATTTAAGGTTGCTAACTTTTCTCCATTGTATGTTTAATTAGCATCTATAAAAATGTTATAAATAATAAATATGCAAGTAGATACAGAAGAAAATTATTGTACAAATATCAATGATACTTTACTTTGCCACAGGGGATTCATTATAGCAACTTTTGCATTAAATGTTAACCTTATCAAATTAACTTTTAAAAATACTCCGGAAATACTCCAAATTTATATGTTAATTTAATATGTTAAATCAAAGTTTATATTATTTTATCTTCTATGTGCAAATGACCGTGGAAGTTGTATATGTGTCTTAATTTATTTGTTATAAAATATTTTTTATGTTCATCCCTTATGTGTTATAAGGATGTCAACTTAATTTTTTTTAATGATAACATACATATTTAATTAGCTTATAAAATAGAAAATGTAGAGATAAAAATAACTGGTCGATAACAACTTTTGAATTAATGTTTCAGAAGTGATTAACATTTTTTACCTAAGGAGGCGAAAGGAAGAGTGAGGCCAAGAAATATCTAGTGATAAAAGAAGCAGTACCCGTGCCTCACCTCCAATCAATACTTTAAATTATTAAAAATATATATTAAAAGAATTGGTGATCAATTTTTTTGGGGGGGTTAAATTTTACTATTTTTCATGCAAAAAATAATTTCTATACCATTATGCATGTAATTTTGCTAAACTTCTGGTCGGACTGTGCCCGCCTCTAACATCCTTGATTGAAAAAATGGCGCAGCCCATTCAAAAAAAAAAAAACTATCTTCTAATGACTTATAATTAAAATTTATCCTTATGCCTTTGGAAGTATTTCAATTTTATAACTGAAATAATAATTAACTATCGACGGTCAGAATACTCAAATTAATTTTCTTTTTTTTTAATAAATCTATATTTACAATTTTGATACATGTTTGCTATAGAGATAATAAGTATACAACACTTAACAACTTTTTATAATTTTTCCATAAATATTACATTATTGACAATCAATAATATACTAGTTTCTAATTGCTATAATAAGTTTTTATTAACAAATTATACTCATAAATCATAAAATTTGTAATTAGGAATAATTAAGGAAATAGTAGTTGATCTTGCATTTGGAATAATTCAAAAATTTCTTCCAAAATTAAACACTTTCTACAGATTTGCAACGGAGCGTTTTATATTAGCGTGCAGATTTCATTTGCACCTGTCTAAACTATATCACGTTCCGACTTTGATGCGACCTCACTATGCTTGGTTTTTTTTTAATCAAAACTTTAAAAATATTTTTAAAAGCTTAACATAGATCTTTAACAATAATAGTTTTTTGTCGGATTCAATTTGTAGGGCGAAATGAGACTTTTGCTCTACTGTATTTTGATAAAAAGAAACTGTCACCCATTTTCGGCTCTGCTGCACCTGATCTAGTCTAGTCATGCTATTAAGATCACCCAACAGTAAACCAGGGGTCTTGATAAACATTTCCTCAGTTATAAATAGAAGATTTTTTTCAAATATTTTTTAATTATTATTAAGTTAACTACTTTTTATAAAGATAAATTGTTACATATAAAATGGACTGTTTAAATTTATATACAATTTGTATAATTGTTTATTTTTCAATTAAAAAAATGTATACAATTTTTTTTAATCTAAAAATTGCTATAATAAAAATTTATCATTAATGGCTTATATTATTTAAAACTAAAAATACAATGTTTCAGTTAAATTATTATTTAACTAAATAATATTTAATTCATAAAATACGAAAAAAACATGTGTACATATTTTGAGAACAATATTACCAACATCAGTGGTAAACATATAATATGTTGAATTAATGATTTAAAAATATTATTAGTTTAAAATGAAAATAAAGTATTTTGTTACCAAGCGACTTACTAGTTACTTTTAAATTGCCTGCAATGTCATATTTATGGATTTTTTTTAGCAATTTGCATGTTTACAATAATAGTTGTTATAATAAATATATATGTATATAGAATGATTAATTTTGAGTAAGACAATAATTATAAGTCTAATGTGATATTTTAAACAGTTTTTTTTAATCTGTACTTCCAACACCTCAAGTTTTAAAATAAAAGAAAATGTTTTCAATTTTTTTCCTTGTCATATCACAAAGTTGTCACAAAAGCGGTAACGTATGACAACAATTAGAAATAAAATAAAGTTAGTGTTAACTTTATTTTATTTTATTACGGTAACATCTTATTAATCTTATAATAATAATAATCAATGAAAAACAAAAGAAGTCTTTTTTATAAATAATATATATATATATATTATGCACTTTATTACATGAGTGTAAATATAACGATATTGTTAATCACAGACTGATCAGCGGCCGCCGGACTTGATTGGTATTTATGTCAATGCCGACGGTCGCCGATAAGCGACAAGGCATCTCGGGTTTTGTTAATGTGCAATTTAGGTAATGCACGGTCGGTGTATTACCGTCTAGATCCGAGTGATATCTAAATCAGTCCGATGGTAATACCCCGGCCGTGTCAAAGTTAAAATTATTGGTACTCATTTAAGTAAATTAAAGTTTAGAGTTATCTTTGAGGGAATGATTAAATATGACTTGATTACTTGGAATTGCATAGTACTTTGAACCAAACCTTTTTTCTTAGAACAAAAGTTAAAAATGATCAATATTTCTGAGAAAATGAATGTTTTCCTTAAAATTGATCATATAGAAAAAATCAATTTTAAATGCGACTAGAATGATGAAAAATCAACATCCAGTTTGTATATTTAAATATGTATATATAAATATTTGTTACAAATAAAATACTTTCAGCATACTATTTTACCTGAACTAATTTTTAGATAAGTTGACATTTTATGTATCTTGTCAACTTATACATACAAGAAAGTCGGAAAACCAAATCTGTCATATCACATTGAAATAACTGCAAAACGAATTAAATTTATTCCAATGGTATTTCAGACATCGTACGCCAAACGATCAAGGTCAAAAAGGCTTATTATACTTATGCTTTAAATTACCGTTTAAAAGTCCATTGTGCAAAATGCATTTTCTTAAAATAGACCAAGTGTAAGTCGTATGTAAAGGGAAGGTTGGATGGATCCGAGGGAGGACAGAGTATAAATCTGTTCTACTTGTCGACGCGCTACCCGTGACGAGATGCCCTTTACTCACAATATTAGTGGTAGTCTGCTTTGCAATTTCAATACAAAAAGGTGCTCGAACATTGTAACGGCAAAATCGTTGTTTTTAACTACTGTTAGTTTATTTAATAACTCCTTATGGGTAAATTTAATTTTTACTTAAATTCGAATAGACTTTCGATCGACATGATTCTAATTAATAATTATTGTGATCATTATTAAAAATACATTTCCTGTATATGGTTTCTTTTGTACTTGCAAATTACGTTAAATGAAGGAATTCCCCGAAGTTTTGTGTTGCTGAATTTTTTTTCAATAGGTAAGGTCCATGACTTACATAGCTGGTGACATATTGCATATTTTAATTAAAAATTTTAACTTCTGCGTTGTGTGGTAAACTTTTTAAAAAGCCAATATCATATTAATTTTATTACTATATTTATTTTCAAAAAACAATTATATGGTGTCTATTATTAATTAAATAACTCACAAAAATTAATATATACATAAATTGAGTGGAAGTTAAGTATAAATCAGCATTTATTTCTTAAATCCTTTCTGTCTTAAGTTTAGTTTTATTTAATATACATTTAGTATATACACACATGTATCAATCGAGTTTCCGTTTAAGATAATATAAGATTATAAAAAAAAATATTTAGTAATTATTTATAATTCTTAAAGTAATTCCTCGGAAATGTACACAATGAAAATAAATGTTATTTGTACAGAAATTATGTTTTGTAATTGTAGTTAAATAATTCTAAGTAAAATAGCTTAAAATAAGATATCGCTGTAATAAAAATAAAATTTTAATTCATATCATAAAAGTTTTTCAAAAATAAAAAATATATATTTCTTAATGAAATCGTATTAAAATTAATAATATTACTGGCTCATCATTTATTATTACACGAAATAAGCAAATTGCAAACATATATATATATATATATTCAAGGGTATATTTAAATATTTATAAAGGGGAGGATACCAAAGAAATTTTTCAATTGACCTGCTAACATGAAAATTTTTGTAACTACTTTTTATTTATTTGGAACTAACAACTAAAACAAATAAAAAAAGTCACAAACATTATTCCATTAACAAAGTACCGTCAATGGATGGCACATTCCGTTATATCTCTCTCCCTAAATAGGACACTGGTCTATAGTAAGTTACACAATAAATTGAAGCTATTGATTAATAGAAAAACTATTATGGGCTTCTCTGAAATTTTTTTGGGGTTAATAAACACGTTTACAACAAAACCCTTTATTTTTCAATACAAAAATATTTCCTATGTTTTATTACGTTTTTTAAAAAGACATTTATAAATTTATAGATGGCCATATCGAATGTTAATAAATTAGTCAGTTAATTAAATCAACTTGGTTGATCCCTTAAAAAATGACTTTGGTATGCCTCTGATAACATCTATTTATAAAGTTAAAAAAATTTATTTGAATAATAACTTGCACTTAAAAATTGCCTTACTAGGTACTATAAATGAATTTATGTTATTCATATTCTAATATTATATTTATTCTCTCTCATATATTCTCAAAATATACATGAACAAATATTTAAAAAATTACTTTGTGACATTATGTTGATCATATTTCAAATGGAATAAATTATTTATTATATTTCTAAGATATTTTTATATTATTTATTTTGAAATATTTAAAAAAATTTTTTTTTTTTTTTTTATTAGCTTTTATTATGAAAATATAATTTGACAATTACATAAGAAGTAGATTATATAGTATTAATTAGCGTAATGAATTACAGAAATAATTAGTGGTAATTAGTATAACAAAAGTAAAGCATGTACAATAAATTATAATATATAATAAGGTAGTGTTATATAGTGCAACTAACGCTCAATATAAAATGAATAATGTAAAAATATATTATAGGAATATTTAGAAAATGGTTATACATCAAAATTGCTATATGAGAGTTATAAATTTACAAAAATAATATTTAATAATTTAAATTAAAAGATAAATGTTATTTATTTATTTTTTAATTTATGTTTATATTTATTCATATTAAACGGAAAACTTTGTAAATGTTTTCCTTAATTTAATTTTGAATGTTTTAATATAATGTTTTAAATGACTGGCTACTTTTCAGTGGCGTATTTAGAAACTTTGTATAGGAATCAAGACAGTTTTAAAATGTAGAATAGGGGGTAATTCACCCCTCCACTAACCCCCCCCCCATACTATGGCTATATCCATGAGTTTGGACTTCATGATCCTCACTCCTCCCTAATTCTCCACTGCTAATATTAATTCTTTTGGCATTTGCATTTAAAAAATTAAAAGTTGTTATCGTTTTAAAATTTAGTTTATAATAAGAAAAATTTTACTAAAATAAAACTTAAATTACATAATTTAAAGTCATTATTTTATCATAAATAACAACAAATATGATGTTTTAGTAAAATTTATTCTAAAAGAAATATCTCAAAAAAAAAACCAGCACAGGGGGGTCGCGGCATAGTGGTGACGAGGCATAGTTAGATCAAGTATAATGATATCTGACAGTGATTAAAATCACTATAAAAAAAAAACCCTTCGATGCAAATCTTTAGATAGTGTTAAATTTTAAAAAAATTGGTGTTTTATTCCAAAAGCTACTTGATCTGCTGATTCCTTATTAATATCCTGATTAAGGTAAAGTATGTCGAATGAAAAAGGGTTTATTAAAAAATATTATTTGTCATAAAAAAATTGTGTGGATCCATAAACTTTTCAATAAGTTATAGCATTATAAAGTTAAATATAATATAAATAATAAAATCGAGAATTTTCACACGAAAAAAACATTCGGTAGCTATTTTCGCCATGAAGACAAGTCCAGAGGTCAAATTTTTTTTTTTCAAATTAAAGTACATTACATTAGCTTTAATTTAAGATATATATAAAAGTGTCAGACCTTCCGGAACATTTTCAAAAGTTAAGTTGAAAAAGTTAATTTTTTGTGAAAAAGTTGTCATTTTAAATCCCCCCCTGTGGGCAGGTTAAGTGTCGATATAAAAAAAAAAATGTACCAAATGATAAGTAAAGACATCAAGCATCTATATAAAAAAAAATTATATTGATATGTTCATTTTTGAAAAAGTTAGAGCATTATTAAGTTAAAAATATAAAAAAAAATTATTTTACAAAAATCGTAATTTTTTATTAACTTTGATGTCAACTTTCACCACGAAGACAAGTCCAGAGGTCAAATTTTTTTTTTCAAATTAAAGTATATTACATAAGCTTATAAAAAATACTCATAAAAAATAGTATTACTCATAGAAAAAGTATGTTGATACATGCATTTTTCAAAAAGTTATAGTATAATAAAGTTAAAAATATAAAATACAAAATCGAAAATTTTCACACAAAAATAGCATTTGGTAGCCATTTTCACCTTGAAGATAAAATAAAGTCCAAAATTTTTTTTTTCCATGATAAAGTATATTTCATTAGCTTTAATTTAATATATATATATATATATATAAGTGTCAGACTTTCCGGAACATTTTCAAAAGTCAAGTTGAAAAAATTATTTTTTTGTGAAAAAGTTGTCATTTTAAATCCCCCCTGTGGGCAGGTAAAGGGTCAGATATAAAAAAAAAAATGTACCAAATGATAGATAAAGACATCCTGCATCTATAAAAAAAAAGAATTATGTTGATTTGGTTATTTTTGAAAAAGTTATGGCACTTTTAAGTAAAAAAAATTGAAAAAATTTCGAAAATTAGCGATTTTTAAATTTGTAATTTTTTTGGAGGTTTCCCCCTTTTACGGGGAACGAGGGAATTTTTTTCAATTTTTGAGGGTAATGTCTTCGACTAGATACGATTTGTGATCTTTTGACGTATCATTGAAAGAAATCGTTTCGGTGAGAGCTGAGAAAAAGTGGTAACAGACACAAAAAAAATAAATAAAAAAAAAAACACATCTTAGTAAAACCAATACCTTCTCAGCTTCGCATCGAAGCTAAAAGATGTTCAATATATTACTTTAAATAAAAAAAAAAAATAATATCATAAAATTAATCATAGTTAGAAGTCTTAAATATTTTATGAGTTCATACATAAGTACGCTATACGTAATAAATAAGCGTTTTTCGTTTCTATGAATAGTTATTTACTAGTAGATTATCATTTATATTAAAAAAATTACAATGCAATTTTTAAATTTTTAATATAAAGTTGCTATTTGTGTAAATTATCTGCAGTAAAACACTTTCTAAAAGTAATATAAGCTAACATTAGTGTTTACATTAAATACAAGCTAAAAAGCTTAATAATTCATTCAATAATATTAGATCACTTTAAAATAAAATGGTTCTACAGCATAAAATTTCATATTTCAGTGAACCGTTTTTAAAAGTATAATTATAATACATTTAATGGAACTTAAATTTTTATTTTAGCAAACTCACTATTTAATGGGCGTAGTAAATTTATTTAAAGTGGTTAAAAAGTGATAAATGATTCGTATTTGTTGATAGAAATTTCGTTAGAACTTTTTTTTCTAAGGTTTTGGTGAGGAAAAACAACCTATAAGTCGTCGTGAACTGTAAACTTTCGGTCAATAGTCGGCGCCAATAAAACATAGTTTTTATCTGTGGCAATATAATTAACGACACTGTAAACAAGTGATATTTAAATCTGATTTTTAATGTTACAAGAATATTGATCTTTAAATTTATACAAAACTAAGAAAATGCAAACAACATGTCAAAAATAAGCATAATTGTAAATAACTCTGGATATATCATATTGTTACTATTAAATTTTATTTTAGCTTCGATGCGAAGCTGAGAAGGTATTAATTTTACTATGATGTGTTTTTTTTTTTTTTTATGTCTGTTGCCACTTTTTCTTAGCTCTCACCGAACCGATTTCTTTCAATGATACGTCAAAAGATCATAAATCGTATCTAGTTGAAGACATTACCCTTAAAAATTGAAAAATTTTCCATCGTTCTCCGCAAATGGGGGAAATATCCTAAAAAAATTAGAAATTTAAAAATCGGTAAATTTTGTCATTTTTTTCACTTTTTTTTCTTAAAACTTCCATAACTTTTTCAAAAATAAACAAATCAACATAATTTTTGTTTTTACTAAAACCTTAGATATTTTCCTTTCATTTGATATCATTTTTTTGAAAATCTAACTCTTAACCTGCTCATTGGGGGGGATTTAAAATAACAACTTTTTTACAAAAACTAACTTTTTCAACTTAACTTTTAAAAGTGTTCCGGAAATACTGCGTCCTTTAAACATATATAAAATTAAAACTTATTTTATGTATTATAAAATGAAAAAAAAAAAATTTGTCCCGACGACTTATCTACTATGTGCAAATTGCTGTCAAAATTAAAAAAAAAATGTAATATTTGCGATAAAAATCACCTTTTATAAGGATATTTTTTGTACTTAAAACTGCCATAACTTTTTGACAAATGAACAAAAAATAGGAGTAAATTTTACTTTTGGAATAAAAAGTAAAGAAATATACAACTACTTTAGTATTTTTATAATAAGATCTCCGTAAAAATTACAATATTAAATTAATGAATATCAATTTCATACTAAATTTAATTACTATAATTATTATTTATTCATATATTATATTTATAAATCAAATAACTAATCGTGATAAAATTAAGGGAATAAGATATTGTTGCTTTAGAAATAATCTACCAATTTCTCTAAATGAAACACTATCTACAGATTTGCATCGAAGCGTTTCTTATAATAGTGATTTTAATCACTGTCAAATATCATCTATACTTGTCCCATCTATGCCTTGTCTACACTGTGCCTCGACTCCACAGTGCTACCGTTTTTTTTAAGCTATTAAATTTATTAAAATATTCATAAAAAAATCATTTTTTGTGATATTCAAGTAAAACATAAATAAAAATTTGTGTTTATGCACATAAAACATCACCTCCTGTTGTTTTTATATAACATTATTATTCAGTAAAGAACTAAAGCCATAAAAAATGATAAAAAATTAAAATTTTTTTAATTCTCCTAAAAATTTTATAAATGCCCTATTTATGTACGAATTTTTGATACTGTATGTACTTCTTGTGTGTTAAATTAACCTGTACATTAAAAGTATCATACTGATGTATGTAAATTTTTTATCATTTTTTACAGTGTAACAGTTATAAATTTTCAAACTTCCAAGAAAAATGTGTGGTTAAGTTACAAACAGGAGTCAGATTAAAATGTTTGTATTCGTTTAATATTTGAATATTTCATATTGTTATCTTATAAATAAGTTTAACGTTATTCAATATTTGAACGTTATGTAATTTTATATGTGTTATAGTTACAAATACTACTCATGATATTTTCGACTCTTAACTGATGGGATGATGACCTGGTTTTATACCACTCTTTTATCAATAGAGTACACATCTCTCATTAAAAAATATTGAGAGTTCGCATAAGTGGATTCAGTTTTTTTTTCTACTAATTATTTGAATATATTGATTAGAATTTAACACTCAATATTTGCAAGGACTTCTTGTAAATTTTACTTACACAAAATGTATATTATGTATATTTAAATCTCTTATAGAAAACTTTGTTTCATGATTTTTAAATATTAAAGTTTTGTTAAAAGTAAAAGAATATGAAATTGCTAGAAACTGCTTTATTTTTTCATTGACTTGCACTTTTAAAAATAAACTTTCCAATATTCACATACATAATCTGGAAATTTTTAACGCGTACAACGTAATTGAAATTTTTAATAAATTCTATATTTGTGTTGGAATTTTTGATACTTTATGTCAAAACTACGTTACTTATGTGTAAAATTAATGTCCATATTAAAAATATCATACTGACGTATAAGAATTTTTGCATTATTTTTTACAGTATACAAAAGATTAAAAATTAAAAGTTACTTTACTGATGAAAAAATATTACTAAAAAATTTATATGCAATATATTCAAATTAACAAGAAAAATAATAATGAGTTTTGAAATTATATATATTTTTTTAATTTAGGTATAGTGTAAACAAATACAAAAGAACAAATACAATGAATTAATTTGTACCAAACAACTAACAGTGATATTATGACAACCAATATGTCTTCTCCAAATGCTGTTTGTTCTGATGAAGTATGTATTTTCCATTTGAATGGCTGCTGATATAAACAGTCATAGTCAAATTACTTTTTTTATTTTTTATTTTTACTTCTTAAAATTAAATTTTTTAACTACAAAAAATACTGTTATAGAAATTGAACTTAATATTTACTTATATAAACATTTTATTAATTTATTTTTTGTAATATTTTTGTAACTTTCAACATAGAATGCAAATAAAAAAAATAGCTACGATACTTTAATAAATTTTATGCGATTAAATTTATTTTATTTAGACATGACATGACATTATAGAATTATTAAAAAATGTTCCATTGTTTACCATACTTACATTGGCACTAAAATTATTTCAAAAGTTACATATATCATGATGTACTAATACTATGATTTTCAAAATAAATTTAAAAAAAAATGGTAGTAAGTATGGCATAGTTGGGAAAAGAATAGATGTTATCCGACAGTGATTAAAATTACTATTAAAAGAAATGCTTCCATGCAAATCTGTAGTTATTGTTTAATATTAAGAAATTAGTGGATTATTCCAAAAGCAAAAGTAACTCCTATTTTTTGTTTAACTTCGACTACCAATTGCACATAGAAGATAGGTGGTTGGGACAATTTTTTTTTACTAACTTATAGTAGGTAACTTCAGCTTTAATTTAATGTATATTTAAAAGACGCAATGTTACCGGAACATTTTCAAAAGTTAAGTTAAAAAAGTTCTAATTTTTATAAGTATTTTTCAAGTTTTGAACGCTCCTAGTATAAGGGGAAATTGTTTGATTTAAAAAAAAGTATATCAGATGCAACAAGTATATATAAAGTTGATTTTTGTAAAAGAGTTGTTATTTTGAATCCCCCCTGTGGGTAGGTGACGTGTTAGAATTTCAATAAAATTATATCAAATGAAAGGCAAATACCTAAGGTTTCTATTAAAAAAAAAATGAAAAAAATGTCAAAATTTACTGATTTTAAAGATTGTAATTTTTTGGGTGACTTTGTCCATTTACAGGGAACGAGGGAAATTTTTTCAATTTTTAAGGGTAATGTTTTCCTCTAGATATGATTTGTGATATTTTGATGTATGGGGTGAGCTGAGATAAAGTGGCGACAGACAAAAAAAAAATACATCATAATAAAATTAATACCTTATCAGCTTCGCAACGAAGCTAAAATAAATGGTGATTTATTATGTTGTAAGTATTTATAATTCCTAATTAAAAAAGGTTCAAATGAAAAAATATGTAGACTTTACTGAGTTAGCTAGTCTATAAGTTAAATCAAAATAATCTTAACTTTAAATATATCAATGGATTGTTTTTCTAAAACAAATAATGATTTTTCCTTTTAATACAAATACTAATAATAATTATTATAATTTTTAAATAAATTGGTATCTTGTAAAAATATATTTTTATGTTGAAAAGACACGTATTAGTAATAAAAAGATAGTAAGTTAAAAATAATCGATTAACTGAATGTTTTGAACTTTTTTAATAAAATATGTTAGATTATACAAATACTATCTCTTAACATTATGAATGTAATATTTAACTTTTCATAATGCAATTGCTTTTTAATATTACAAAATGATAAACACATGGAAATATGTTTATACACACTTTATAATAATTTATTTCAATACTCTTTTGAAAGAACGTGAAATATTTTTCACGCCAACAACATGAAATTTTTATTATAAAAGCAATAAAATATGTCTGTATTAATGTTTCTACACCATTGATAAATATTTTTTTTCGATAGTATATATGTATCAATCTTTTCGTTACTTTGACTGGCACTAAGCCATTAAATTTCTCCTAAAATTATAATTATTTTGAAACAAAAATGTATTTTGTTTATTAGTAGTATTATTTGGTTTTTGTGTTAAATATATCTTAAGTCTATCGCATAAGGGTACTAACTTTATTTTTTTAATCAAAATATACATATATAACTAGTTCATATATTAGAAAATTAATCAACTAAAAACATGACTAGCCGATAAAACCTATTTAACCGGTACTTTAGGAGTTCTTAACATTTTATATATAGTCTGAAGTTATGTTGTTTTTTTTCACGACGCATTATTCAGCCGCACTAGCCTCCCATCCAGATATAAAATTAACTGAACCACAGTGTGGAATTTGTTATTGACTAGTCATTTTTTTAGTTGGAATAAGAATTTGAAACAAGAATCTATAAGAACTGGTTCAAAAACATTTCTTACGGAATAGTAAAGAACCCAACCGAAATCCCAATTTATTTTTTAAAAAGCTCTTTTAACTACCGAACCCTTACCAAAAACTTTACACAATAAGATCTGTATTTCTTATATTTTTATTTTAGGGACCTATTTAAAACCGGTTTATAAAAGCCCCAAGGTTACAACCTCTGGTTGAATCATTTCCTATAATATGAACTAGTTAAATATCTAATATATATATTAACACGGCCGCCGGGGATTGACGGCCGGTTATAGAAAATGTACCGGAAGTCATGTGAAAAAAAGAGGCACGGTAAGGGATTAGAACTCGCGCCCAAGGCGTCGTTTAGACAAACCTTACCACTAGGCCACCGTGCACTTATGATTCAGATCCCGATACACTTTCATTTAGGTTGATAACGTGATGTGCGGCTGAGGGAAACACGGTTCCGTGTCAATATCTATTACATAAATATGTATATTGCCATTTAAAAAAATAAAATTCAAACTCTTATAAGGAATAAAACATAAAAAAATATTTAACCGATTAAATAAATCAAAAAAAAAATTCTATAGATTATTATTATTTTAGAAAAATCTTATTGTCAACAATAAATAAATCACTTTATATTTCCGTAACACGAGCTACAAAAAAATCATATTAAATATGGAAAAATAGATTCAAGGGGACACAGATTATCTGATAAAATAAAATAAAGTTAATTCAATAATTGACATAATTTTAAGAAATAAAATTTGAACATCTTTTTAAAAATTAAATAACCATTTAACTAAAGAACAGTATAAAAATATTAGTTTGCTGTGTCAGGTATACTAGTTTAAGTCATTTTAATAATGTATCAATATTATTTGACAAAAAATAGGATTAGAATAGTAGGCCTGATCAACAATAAAATATTATTAAAATACTAATAGTAGTATTCTAACTTATTAGTATTATCTTAGTATATTAACTAAAAAAAAAATGTATGCATTGAAAAGTTTTTACCCAATAAAAAGTGTAAATTTGATTTAAAAAAAGTTTCAATACAATTACAGTTAGTAGCCCAATTACAATTACTAATTTTAAAATATTTCGAGTTTTTTATTATTTTATTACATTTTTATCATTTAAAATTAAAAATTTTTCTTTGATATATTTTTTTATCATTTGTTTGTACTTTTGTTTTTAAATTTTTGTCTGAACTTATGTCATTCAATTTACATAAATGAATTTTTATTAGTCATCCGTAAATAAACTGTATATTTATTCAAATTTAAAAATATTTCAAAAGCTTTTGTAAAATACGGTTCCTTAGTTATATTCTGACAACATTTCAATTAAACAGCTTTAGGTGAAAGATGCACTGGTCAAAATTTCATAATCTTCTGTTATAAGTATAAATTTATCTTTTGTCGTAGTATCCTGCGGGACGCCTCTCAAAGTAGAATGAAAACTATGAAAAACAATTGACCAATAATTCCATATTTCTTAATATGAAAGTTTCTTTTCACAAATTACAATAACTTGTTTTGAAAAATCCTCCTAGAAATTAATATCAAAGGGCTTACATTCTATCCTAAAAAAATTCGTAATAGTTTGTAATCCAAAATTAGGGGCTCCAGATCTAATTTTATCGACAGCGTTAAGTCAACTAGTATTTATATAGGCACGTTTCGACAATTATTTAACGAAAGTTTGTTTAAAAGTACCTAACCTGTTTTGAAAATCGATATTTTTCAATAAATTATTCATAAATGATAGTATAATATTAAAGGAATACCATGTAAAGTGTAATATGTAAATTATGATCTACAGGTGATCCATTTAACATTGACCAGCAAATATCTCAAAAACTATTTATTATTTTAATAATTTTTTTTTAAATTATTTTAGTTACATAAAACTAAAAAAACTAAAAAACTAAAAAAATAAACTAAAAAAAAAATTATTAAAATAATAAATAGTTTTTGAGATATTTGCTGGTCAATGGTAAATGGATCACCCTGTACTGTGATATAGGCAAAAGTTAGGTCATGCAAAATTTTTGTTTTTGGAAAAATGTACCCAATCTTACGTATCACGTTTTTCATTGTATAATCTTTAATATTATAATATCTTTGGTGGTACAATAGTTTATTGTATGATGTCATTATCTCATGCTGGTTAAGTATGATCCGGGTACATTTTTCAACATACGTTTTTCCGAAATTTTCACATAACTTGTAAAAATTGTTCGATTTATGTATAATAAGTACATTACTATAGCAACGTATTAAACAATAGAAAATTAAATTAAATAATAAGTTGTTGTAACTTGGCATTTTTAGTAGTTTTTCTACTAGTAAAATATGAGCGCAGAAATTATTAGAGACTTTCTAATTCTTTCTGGCCATGTGTTCATTGTCATTGGAAGTGTCGGCAATTGCGTTCAAAAGAATGTAAGGCTCGTGTAATTACGAATATACCAGCACGTGGAGCAGAAATAATAAATTTCAAAGACGTCGAAAAACCCCTTATGAACATCCATTCAATTACAACGAGTGAAAAACGAAGAAGGTTAAGTTGAACTTGAAAAGAAAAGCCAGGGAGTATTCCGAATAGTCGTTTGCTCAATTACTTCGTAATGAGTTAAGAGGTCTTTTTCTAGGTGTGCCATGTCATTTAACTACGAGAAATAATACATCGAAGGCACAAGGAGAGGGCGTCATCATAACTTACACCCGAATTATATAATAAATTCAACTAAAAATAATTATTATTATTTAGTTTTGAGACTTATTGTAGTAGATTTTTTGTTATATGTTTAGAAAAATTTTGCAGAATGTAGGTCATGTAGAAAATGGTTATGTACCGTTAAATAAAATATAATATATAATAAAATTATTGTCTTGAAATATTTTATCCATATAAAATCTTGAATTCAGTATACATTTAAACATATCCTATCCTTTGGTAAGTCATGTTGGAATCCAAATAAAAAAGGAATTTTCAGAAATGTTCTATTTAAAAACATAAACACAACAATCTAGTACTATATATTTATCCTATAAAAATATTTCCGCCAAAAAAAAGATTTGCTTAAATACTTTAAATCATTAAGTTATTTGGCTTGAATTAGAAAAAAATTATATTATTAACTAACAAATCCATTTATTTCTGGTAGTTGATTTTATTTTAGAGGGACAGTATAACCGAGTTGATAAATCGGCGGTGCATGACGTGCATTTATTACTAGTTCAATACCGTTTTTTGGCGAATAACAAGGAAAATAATAGGACTACTAGTCATCCCTTTCATGGACAACAAAATAAACTTAAGTCTCAAATTATAAGCGGTTTTCGCATTTCAAAAAATGCCATTATAGAATAATTGAAAAAAATCACTTAAAAATAAAAAATACATGATTATTGACCATATATAATAAGGACTAGTGGTTGACCATCACTACACAACAAAAGAAATAACTTTAGCTTTGTTTATAAAAGAATCATATTCAAAAACAAAACTTTAACAAGCATTTAAATTCATTAGTCATTTATTAGATAAAACTTAAGTTAGAAAGAATTGTTAACAAAATAAATATTTTGCAAAAACATTGAAAATATAATATTACACTATAAATTATTATGAAATTTTTCATTAATAAACAATTCAATATATTAACAAATACTCAATCTGAGAACAAACATTATATTTTTTCTAATTGTTGATGCATCGGAGAGTGTTTAAATATTAGTATGTCATTCTGGAAATCTTATTTCTGGTTGAGCCATAGTATGCCTATATGACAGCTACTCTACTATTTTATTTTACATAAAAAAAATAATGTTCGAAAAAGTAAAACTCAAGATTGAAATGAAGTATAACCATAATTATTTTTATAAAAAGGAATTACAAATAAATTTTGATTAAAGTCTGTTGATTATGATTTTATTACGACAAAAACAGTAGCATCAATGTCTATACACATGTGATGTATTCGCAATTTATATATTTATACGCATAGTTCTTCATTGAATGTAATTTCGTGATTCTTTAAAAGAAGTAGTGAGCAAACAGTACGTTTAAAATTTGAAGGTGGTTGTTTACTGTTGTTTATTTTATCATGCATATAAACGTGAATAAAAATAGTTGTTGTTTCTGTTAATACTTTAAGTATAATTAGTCTTGTTTCCCATGGATACATTTATTACACCAACTAGACTTAATTAAACTAACTGTAATAAAATTGCATTCTCAGAGTTAAAAATTAGCAAGTAAAAAGTTATAAAACGATAAGAAATCTTATGTTCTGTATTTAGAACTAAATATATACGAAAATAAAACTAAAGTTTGAATAATACTTTTGAAAGTTACTATAAAAAAAATGATATAATAATAAAGACAATAGTACTACACAACATATACTTTAAAAAGCTACAACAGATTAATGTTTTGATAATTATTACTAAATTTCTCATTTCAATATAGAAAAGGAAAATTATTTGTAAGTTTGTATATTCAATTTGTGTTTCAGGATATAAAATGTCATTTTTCAGGGGACGACGAAACAAAATTAACCAGCCCTCTATTATATTTTTCTTACGGGATGATACTATCAGTAATAGGAATTGTGGGATTAGTCGGAAATGGTTTGGTGTTGGTAGTATTTACCAGGTAAGAACTAAAATATGAACAAATAACAAGTTAAGCTACAAATAACATGAAATATACGATTCTAATTATATTAATGCACACTATTAGCATTAATTCATTATTGAATAGAAAGAACTTAAGTTGTTGCGGGACCGATTTGTTATTGTTTTCGATAGTCTCAAAAGCAAGCCTTTACATTTGTTAAATTACATTAATCCACTAGATAACCATTATAACAAAACTCACTTTCAGTCTCTTACATTTTGCCCGTATTTGTTTTAAAAGGCTTGAAAAAATGTCAAACCACATTATTATAATAATTTAGTTTATTGATAAATTAACTAATTAGTATAAAATTTAATTAAATAAATATGTACATGTCCGTAATGAGGAATAGATATTTTACGCAATGGAAAACTTTAGATGTTATGAGTTAAGGTTAATTTAGAATAACCATTAAGAAAAATGTTTTTCCAAATCATAAACAATATATATAATAAATTATAATACGGTGTTTAAAAGATTATTCGAGTGGATATAATACCGTTAATAATGAGTAATACTCCACTATAATACTAAAATATTGTTTGGACTAGAAAATTTTATGCTATGGTAAACAACTTATTTAACCGTTTAATTGGGGTCTCGTAATCAAAAACTTATCAATACAAAAGCTAAATTAATTATTAAATGTTAGAAATTGAATACATTTGTTTCGAACGTACCATTAATTGAAATATTCATAGTTACTTAAAAATAATAATGTAAAATATCTTGAAATTTTACTTATTGTATGAGAGACCCAAACATATTATGTAATTTATTAATAAAACATTTTTTTTTATAAAAGTCATACATTTATTCATGTGAGCATTTCTCAATAGTATAAATAATTTTACAAATTTAACAATAGTTTATATTATATTTTTAGTGAAATTCAAAATTTTAAATATTTTAATGTAGAGTATTTTGAACATTATATTAGCAAAATATTAATTTTGAAGTTTAAAAACTTTTTGCACGTTATTATTAATAAAATTCTGGGTCTGCCCTTGGTTGATACTGAGACTTAAATAATTATATTTTTAGAATAAGAAAACTAAAAGGGCCGTTTTCCACCTTTGTTTTAAACCTGGCGTCTGCTGATTTTGCTACATCTATACTGCATTTTATGCCCGTTGTTTCATCATTCAAACAAAAATGGATTTTCAATAACATAGGTAAGAAATATTAAAATTTGTATTTGCTGAGAATTATTATTACTAACAATTAACTTCCAATTATATATATACATGTGTATATATAAGTAGTATCTTAAATATTTAGTTTTATATAATCGGCGTAGATATAAAGAATATAGATCTTAAATATACATAAACAACTTTATAGCCGGAAAAAATATGTATAATAAAATGAACTGTCTGTTCATTACGAATCGTCAATACGACATAGTATACTACTTAATCGTGAGTGAGGTAATTTATAATAACTGAAAAAATGTATGAACAAACAATTAGTTATTAATAAGCAACATTTAACTGTGGGAAAACAATATATATATATATATATTTCTTTAAACTTTATTGATCAAATAATTTAATGTTTCCTATTCTTTTTAAAACTGATAAGTCAAGTAAATCATATAAATCAAGTTAAAAAAACAAAATGGATAATTATAATTTAATATTTAAATACACTTAAAAAGTTGTCTCTCGTCATTTATAAACTTTCTGTAATCCTGTATTATTATAGCTCAGAAAACCTCTTGAAAATTTAAATAAAAACAATGTATTTTAGTTTATTCACTAATTAAAATTAAAATGTAGTGCAAAACTCGCAAAACTCGAATCATATTCTACTTAACTCTCAATAATTCAAAACAATTTCGTCATTATTTAAGTGTTAAAAATATCATTGTATAATATTTGGTCATTAACTTACATATTTCTATTACTTAATTATTTGATCGACATAAATTTTTCTCTTCAAAAAATGTAATAAATATAAGTAATAAAAACTGTATACGGTTTATCTTAGGATGCAACATATACGCTTTTGGAGTCGGCCAATTTGGCTTGGTATCTATAGTTACTCTTTCGACTATTGCTGTTGAAAGATACATGGTGATAACAGCAAAGCCAGTCCCTGGATCGTGGAAATTAACACGACAAGGTGCATTTAAAGTATGTACGAGAAATTTATAAAACATTTATTTGCTTAATATTATTTAATATTAAATTTTCTATTTTCTCTATATTGTTTAGACATTTAGCGTAGTTAAAACATTTTTTTCAGTTAGTTAATAATTATGTTTAAAGTAAAATGTTGAAAATTAATTTCAATATCTATGAAAAAATAAATGGGTACGTAGTGTCCCGTAGTAGATTATTCAGTCGCCGCCTTTGCGCTGTTTGCTGTTAGTTTCCGGATGGGTGACCATATGAAAACTTTAACGGTGGCACACACCTTGACCTCTAGCTGGTTCGTTCAGTTAAAATGAAGTTGCATCAGATCGATATCCGGTGTAAAAATTCTGCCTAATAAATAAGGTAGTGCTGATCCCAAAAAGTTAGGGATAGAGTTCCGAGCCTCTATCCCTAACTTTTTGGGTTCAGCATGATAATTGAAATCAATTTTCAGTAAAAAATTAAGAATAATTTTTACGACTTTTTTTATAAAAGAAAATTAAAAACGGTTACACTAAATGCTGGTTAACCAAATTTCCAATATTAACAATAGCTATTGTTACTGCAGCTATTATTATTTCGTGTAAAAATTAGATTGTTTCGATTTATTAATAATCATGTAATCATATAAATTGTTAATTGTAATAAATGTATTATATGTTTAATTTTTTAAAAAGCACATTGACAATACATGATTGTAGATTTTAATATTATTCATCTAGGTATGTACAATTGTTTGGATTTATTGTTTAATGATAACAGTACCTCCACTTCTTGGTTGGTCCGAGTATGTTTTAGAAGGAATCGGAACATCCTGCTCATGGAACTATACAACTAGAACGCTTTCAAACCGTTTATATTACATCTACATACTCTTCTTCGGATTTTTATTGCCAGTTTTAATAATTGCATATTGTTATGTATTTATTGTTGTATCAATATTAGATCATAACAAAGAAATGGCCGATTGCAATAGCAGCATTAGATCACAAGGCTCAGGCGAGTTAAAAAGAAAGTATTTTTCTACTGTAAATTTAAATAATAAATAATCAGATAAAAATCAAATTCTATGAGTATGATGATAACTTACTGCCATGTTCTGAATTCTAACCTTACTTATACTTAAATTTTTTTATAACACTCTTGTGTTGCTTTCAAAAATACTTGCTTTTCTGAATTCAATTTATTTATCTTAAGACCATTTATAAAACCCAACATTATCATAGGTATGAGAAAAATCATATAAATTTTCCAGGAAAAAACTATATTTTGCAATTTATCTACGAGTTCTCTTTCTGTCATATACTATTGGCTATTGATTCAGTGAACAATATTTTTTGTTTATAATAGGATTTTTCTTGACCGTTGTCTAGCGTATTTTTTTTTTTAACTAACTAATGTTATTTACTTTGCTCATGATTCTTATTTGATTTTATTATTAACTGTATATTTTATTTATACTTAAAATTTCTTTTAAAAATGTATGGATGATAATTTCTTAATAACATTAAACTTTTTTCAACTTAAAAATATTTTTCCATAATATGTTTTTTTTTTTAATTTGTTATTAAGGTTGACCACGGGAACTAACAAATATTTTACAGTTCTTATCTAAGTTTATTTAATATTATAAATTTATTCCAAATCGAAATTAAGCCAAATTAAAAATCAATGTTTAAAATATTTAAGACTCAAAACATATTGGATAATTAAATAACAATTTTTTTTATAATTAAATTAATTTCTTAATTAATTAGTTAATTTTATACAAATTAACACAAATGTACAAATTTATACAAAAAAATAATAACATACAAATAATTACTAGAAAAATATGTATAACTGATATATAATTTTTAATATTTTTAATTTCAATGATTAATCATTATTTTTAATTAAAACTATACTTTTTTATGCAACGGATAAAAATTTAGACTGCAGATTCGAAATAAGAAAAAAAATTATTATTTTTATAACTTTTTAAAACCATAGTATTATAAAATAATATACGATTTATCACATATTACAAAGTCAGCATTGAGGTTAAACTGTGATAGTAACTGAACTATTTATTATGATACAAACTCATATTATGATCTTGTAGGACACTCCTTATGAAAACTTTCTTTATAAATTTGTATTGTTAGTTTATTTATAGTGAATATAAAAACTATTAAGGAATTAACTCTCAATTCTCTTTTAAATTTGAAAACGTACGTCTAAATAGAAGTAATTTTTTGTAGAATATCAAATTATCTACACCATATATAATTTTTTTTATTGCATCATAAACTTTTGTTTGCAGATAGTTGTGATAATAAATTTTCATTAAATGTGCCCAGGCGAGATCAATCTATGCCTATACGATCAGCTCTAAGAACCTCTTATATAATTTTGATTTTGATAGCATTATTTATGATTGCTTGGACACCATATGCAATTGTTACAGCTATTGGCCAATTTGGGGAAAAAACATTGTTGAAGCCATGGATATCTTCACTACCTGCAATATTTGCTAAAGTAAAATTTACTAAATAATTATATTAAATTAATCAATCATAATATGGCATAATATTAAATATATCATCTGTGAAATTTAGATAATAAATACTAAATTCACTTGACGGTATAGATGTAACAATGTAAGATATTAGGCAAGCTAATTTCTCAATAAAATTAAAATTTGCTGAATATAAAGTAAAACTGGAAAAATATTCAAAACTTTTAACACTAGAATAAATATTGTAGGGGAATTAATACATGAAAACTAAAATAATTAAAGTGGATGAGTTTTAAAGTTTTGTAAAAGTAATTGAGATTCGTTTCGCACAGTTCTTTGTACACTTATTTCAAAATTTCTCATAGTTAAATTACTACACTTGATGCATCATCCATAAAAACTACAAACTAATATCACTGACAACTCTTAAGCTTGTATGTAATTGTATATAACCAAGATACATGAAAACTGCCCCAAAATAAAACAACTTTTAGGAATAATTATGTATGTTTTTTAGATTCATAAATGGTTATTCTTGAATATTTATACTAGTGATATTTTAGATACATAGAAATGTAAAATAAAAGAAAGCAAAAAATCCACCGAACAATTTTCTAGTTACGTCGACGTCTAATATATTTTATTTTACTTTTTTTAATCTCATATCATGTTTTAATTTTTGTATGGAATTATAATGTATTTAAGAGTTTCACCCTACTTTTAAGTTAAAACTTTTTAAGAATTCATAAAAATGTATATTTTACAATTTAAAAAAACTTTCATTATTAGTAATTGATATTATAATATCAAACACTAATATTTTAGTTTATTTTATTTAGTATGAATAAATAAATCAGACATTGATGTAGACTTTTTTTTTTCGTGTTTACTATTGATCTTTATCTTTACAACTTAGACTATTTAACATTAGTTTCTGAAATATTTTATGTATTTTTTGTTCACTTTGTAAAATAAAATAAAACAAAGGGTTTATAGTAACACTATATGGAGTAATTTATACTTTGATTTTATTAACTTTGTTTTATTATTTACCATCTTTGTACTATCGTTAAACATGAAAAAATTATATATATATATATCCGTACATTGGCGATTTTTGGTAAAAAATCATTGAAAATGTTTTAGCCTTTCAAAGATTACTTTTTTAAAACTGTTCTAACTTTTGGCATTGATTCAAAGCTGAGAAGATATTAATTTTACAATGATATGTTTTTATTTTTGTGTCTATCGCCAATTTTTCTCAGCTTTCATTGGACCGATTCTTTCAACGAAACGTCAAAATATCAAAAATCAGTTTAGTTGAAAACACTTTCCACGTTACCTGTAAATGGAGTAAATCCAAAAAATTATTATTTTTAAATCGTTAAACTTTGAACATTTTTTTCTTAAAATAGTCATAACTTTTTGCAAAATGAACGAATCCAAATAATTTTTGTTTATATAAATACTTAGGGTATTTTCCTTAATATTATTTACTATTAATAGCTTTTTAATATAGATATTAATTTGTACTATAATCTATTAAAATCCACACCTATTATAATTATAATTTTAATTATATTATTCTTCAACCAGGCATCTGTTGTGTATAATCCAATAGTATATGGTTTATCACATCCACATTTCCGAACATCAGTTAAACAATTCATTTCTGGATATACGACGGCTGGTGAGAGTCACGCAGATTTTTGTACTCCCGGGCGCAATAATCGATTGACTACTGCAAATTATCTAAATAAGTTAGCTCTATTCGCTAATCAGACTAATGACAGGTCTAATATAATTGAACTGAAGTGCGTGCGACATCGGACGACTCAAGGAGGTACCAACTCAATGTGTTTGGATTACTACAGCGAACCAGACTGCAGGTTGGGTTTCATTGTACACTATAAAAATAAAAAACATTAATAATGAAAAATAAGTAGAATCATATGTTTATACTTACTATAGGAGCTTAACATTGACTATGGAACCAAACAAAAGAGAGGCAATCATAAAAATCGATAAAGTTCCATTCAAAGTAGTATTATCGTCTGTCAAAAGTAAAAGCATAAATAATAAAATTAATTCAGGTTAGCAACCATAATATCTAATAAAAGTTTGTGTTTATACAGTGTACCATAAGGTTTTGTCATCTTTAACAACTTTTGATCTAGCGATTATATTACGGCTTACTTTTTTTTAAATACTATTTACTGTTTTGGACTACTTTAAAAGCATATTTTTATTATTTGTTTAATAAGATAAAAAGTTAAAATAAAATTGATTTTTAGCTTCGATGCGAAGCGGAGAAGGTATTAATTTTACTGATGTGTTTTTTTTTTTTTTTTTTTTTTTTTTTT
>NW_026099574.1:6093706-6107085 GCF_025091365.1 Daktulosphaira vitifoliae | reverse complement strand
AAAAATCAACAAATCAACATAATTTTTTTTTATACTAAAACCTTAGATATTTACCTTTCATTTGATATCATTTTTTTTTAAATCTATCACTTAACCTGCTCATTGGGGGGAATTTAAAATAGCAACTTTTTTACAAAAATTTACTTTTTCAACTTAATTTTTGAAAATGTTCCGGAAATACTGCGTCCTTTAAACATATATCAAATTAAAGCTTATTTTATGTACTACTAAATGAAAAAAAAAAATTTGTCCCGACNATGTACTACAAAAAAAAAATTTGTCCCGACACTTTTTTTCTTTTTTACCACATTTAAACGGCTGCCGTAGTTAAAAAAACTCTATTTTTGTGTTAAAATTTTCGATTTTAAATTTTCAACTTAAAAATGCTATAACTTTTTGAAAAATGTATATATCAGCACAAATTTTTTTTTTCTAAATACATTATAAGTACATCTTTCATTTGACATACTTTTTATTAAAATTGGACAATTTCCCCTTATATAGGGGGCGTTCAAAACTTAAAATATTGTAAAAAACATAGATCTTTTTCAACTGAACTTTTGAAAATGTTCCGGAAATACTGCGTCCTTTAAACATATATCAAATCAAAGGTTATGTTATATACTATCAAATGAAAAAAAAAATTTGTCCCGACATCTTATCTACTATGTGCAAACGGCTGTCGAAAATTAAAAAAAAATATAATGTTTGCGATAAAAATTACCTTTTATCGGGATGTTTTTTTTCTTAAAACTTCTATAACTTTTTGAAAAATCGACAAATTAACATATTTTTTTTTTTTTACTAACTCCTTAGATATTTCCCTTTCATTTGATATCATTTTTTTGAAAATCTAACACTTAACCTGCTCATTGGGGGGAATTTAAAATAGCAACTTTTTTATAAAAACTAACTTTTTCAACTTAATTTTTGAAAATGTTCCGGAAATACTGCTTCCTTCAAACATATATCAAATTAAAGCTTATTTTATGTACTATAAAATGAAAAAAAAAATTTTTCCCGACGACCTATCTTCTATGCGGAAATGGCTACTATATTCAAAAATATGCTATTTTAACAATTTTTTTTTTTTTAATTAAACACTATCTACAGATTTGCATTGAAGCGTTTTTTATGATATTGATTTTAATCACTGTCAGATATCATTTATACTGGACCCAACTATGCCACGATCTCACTGTGCTGGGTTTTTCATAAATAATCATGTTTTTGCTCTTTTTTATAAAAAAATTTTTATGGATCAATATTATTTTATCTAAAATATTAGTGAGATATTTACTGGACCAAAAGTTATTCAAGATGTCAAAATCTTGTGGGACACCTATACTGCGTGTGCAGTAATTAAGGAACAGGTCAATTGTTATAAACAATGAGAACAATAGAAACCCGTTTACTTACTTACTGAACACTCAATATATCGCTTAAAAGTTCAATGTGTTTGCAGTCGTAGATATGTGATCCAACGACAAGGAACGTAAATTTAATCAAACATGATGTAAACCAGAGCACACTCTTAACCAATCAACTTAATTACGAATTATAATGTTTTCAGATACTTTTAATTTCGATTCCAAATACTCATAATTTTAATTATAAAATTGTACGTACTTTAATTAGAAATACGGAAACTACTTTTCGAATAGAATAGTTTTCAAAAATTTATTTACAATTTATCGGTCAAAAATTATTCATTTAAACAATATTGTAATATTTATAATTAAATCATATTTCAAATTTAATATAATATATAAGAAGTATTACAGTTGTATTGCTATAATAATTTATTTATTTGCTTTCATATATATCCAAAATATTAATACTTATTATATAGGTATAGGTAAGCTTGTGTTCAATAATACATATAAACGAAAAAAATGATCGGTTAATATAATGACAACTTTAATAAAAATATAGGACATAACTAAATAAATGATTGGATTAAACGAATATTCAGTTATTTCAACTTTCTTTATTAAAGTTGTCACAACATTAATCGTTTATATGGTTATTCTAACCGTATTTTTTTCAGAATAGATAATTTGGAGTGATTAAAACTCAGCTTTTAACTCTATAGTTTTTTGGTAGTACCTTAAAAAGAGTTGGCAAATAGTTAGGCATAAAATGACCAAGATTTACATAAATATTTTACCAAAATTATTTGAAATCTAACTATTCTTAGGACGAAACGGTCAGAAATTATTTACTCCAACGAATATTTTAAATATTGACTTGTTTAAACATACATGTTCACTTAAAAAATAAATTTTATCATTTTTTTCTAGAAAATATAGTATTAAAAACTAAAAAGTCATTGAATTTTTTACGATATTTTATTTACATGTAAATTAATAAGAAAAACTTACTAGTTACCCATTCCACATACTCTTACTGAATTATTAATTTTAATTTGCGGAACTTGTGAAAATCGTCCTTTAAATACTTTTATAAGCTAGTGTCTCTTGATTGCCTTAACTTATTTTATACTGTGAACGTGATATTTAAACAATCGCTGTAAATTTAAAAGTACGATTTTTTTCAAAAAAGATGTGCCTTTTTATCTTTTGAATCTCTAAAGGCTGAATTTTTAATCTTTTTAAATATTAATGAGTAACCCGAGTCAGCACATAACGTTGTAGCTCAAGCTACAAAAAATAAACATCAACGATTTATAAAAAGTTGCGCCTTAAATATAAAGCTGAATGAATGAATAATGTACAAAAAAACGAGGCATCAATTGTGAGTATAATTGATACTTTCCAATAAATTGTAACAATTGTACTAACAAAATTGTAAATTTTAAACTCAAAAATTTCATAAAGTTGTATAAGTCTTTTCTGTAAAAATAAAAAAATGAGACGTTTTCCTCAACTTAAGAGTATTTTATATGTTAAACATATTTTAATATTAAAGAAAAGCATAAATAAAATTAGAACAAAAACGTATAAGCTATTATTTTGTATGAAAAACATTTATTGGGTAAAATGAATCAAGTTAAAAATAACTACATCCAAAATATCCGAAACAAAACTATAAAAAAACAAAATATCTGCAATACAAGATGATTTTGTTAACGTTAATCACCAGATTTCACTTAAAATAACAATTATGTAGAAATAATTATTTTTATTAGATTTAAGTTTTGATTTATTAGTTGTTAATTATTTTTTTTAATGTATCCCTTATACAGACCAGTGGCGGCTTTTACGGAGGGGGTGGCCATAGGCAAAGGCGTAAAGCATTTGAGTAAATGTATTTGAATAAAAGTATTCAAATACTTTCATTGGTATTGAATAGTATTTTTAAATACATTTAATAAAAAGTATCTGAGTAGTATTTTAAATACAATTATTTAGTATTTAATACTGTTTAATATTCAGTACTATTAATATACTTTTTTTTTCTAATTTGCTAACCGTAACACAGCTAGCAAATTAAACTCAGTCAAAATGAAAATTGAGAACAATTCTCTGTTATTTTATATGTTACATTATAGTATAACATAATTATTGTGCTTATCTAAATGCTATTATGTATACATCTATTTTTAATACATCAGTTGAACCTACAATAGCCTATTGCAGGTTCAAATGATTTACTCTATTGTCAATAAGACATACTTTACAGGTTTTTACACATGTACTAATATTTATTTTTTTCACTGATTAGTCTACAATAATTAATTTTATTTACCTCTAACAAAAAATATCGAAAATAATAAATGAGTTCTCTTAATTTAAGAGTACTCAATATTTGACTCAAATTACCCTCTTGGTAATTATTTAGGTGGAACCTTTTGCTCTTAGTTAAAATAAAAACATTATTATTATTTTTTAATTGTATTCTTAGTATTTGAAATACTTTTGTAAAGTAATTGAGTATTACTCAAATACTTTTGTATGAAAAGTATTCAAATAGTATTTTAAATACATTTTTTTTTAAATATTTGAATATTATTTAAAATACTTTTTAAAAGTATTTCTTACAACTATGGCCATAAGAGCCATAGTACGTATTGTAAAATAATATAATAAATCCAAGAAAATATTCACTTTTCTTTTTACTCTTGTGAGTAAGGTATTTTTTGGAAGGATTGTTCCTTCAAAATGAAAAACAAAAATTAAAGCCACCCTTACTACATGAACGATATTAAAAAAAATTATGCGGTGTGGAATATTTAAATGTTTCGATTATAAATATAATATTCATTTTTTTAATAGAAGTATTAATTATACTTTATTATTCATCAATAATTGTCATAAAACTATAAATATANAAAACAAAAATTAAAGCCACCCTTACTACATGAACGATATTAAAAAAAATTATGCGGTGTGGAGTATTTAAATGTTTCGATTATAAATATAATATTCATTTTTTTAATAGAAGTATTAATTATACTTTATTATTCATCAGTAATTGTCATAAAACTATAAATATAATTGAAAAACTATAAAATATACAAATTGCGTCTTATTCAGATTTAAGTTAGATTTTATCAAATTAAAAAAAAAATAATTAGTTTTACATTCTTCTATTTCGCCGAATCCATATTTTTTGTGTAATTTGTACAGCACAGCGAGTTAGTCTATTTTCCATAGCGTTTATTACATCCCGTTTAGGAAACGCGGATAGCAAGTCCCTACCAAAATGTGATAAATCACTTAGATCTCTGGATAGAGGTGTCAAATGTCGCGAATTTAATATGGCTTTTACTCAAAGAAGTATTTTAGATAACTTTTCATAATTAAACAAAGCATTACCAATTGAGAAAATATACCTTAATAGATTTAACGAACGCCTCCCATAATTCAACAAAGCGAGGATTACGGGACGGAATGAAGTGGCATTGAATTTCTTTATTAATTAATTCGTTTTTTATTTCTGGTTTAGCTAATAATTCATGGACTTCTTGAAATTTTCGATTAACAGCTACAAAGTTTTTCCCATTATCTGAATACACGTCCGTACAATAACCACGTCTATCACAGAATCTTCGTAAAGCATTAAGTCATTGCTGTCAAGTCCCCTTCTAATTCTATAAAAATAGTCTTAGTTTCTTCGTAAATTTGAAAGCAACATACCTCAATTGTGAAATAGACGTATTTCACTTACTCTGTTGCCAAAAAAAAGTGTCAGTCAGACAATGGAGATAAAAAACAATTTAATACCAGTATCGAATCTGTCCAATAAAAATATTCATTAAAGACAACTATAATTTTTATGCAAATTTCGACATTAGATGAGCGGTCAAAAACGTAGCTGACAGTTCAAGTCAAGGAAAATAATTACCTGATAATTCTTGATTTCGCACACAATAAATTTATTACTACTTAACCATAAATATATGTAGCGCGTGTGTATATACAATCACCATAGGCTTTCATAATTGCGTAAGAAAACGCGTATAATTCTAGTGTCTTCATTTTTTTGGACGCCTAGTAATAAACGACTAATTTTTATATCGTTAATATGCTCTAGTTCTACACGTACTTTCAACCAATCTTGCTGTAATTGAATAAGTAAAATGTCATCTCGGTTCAATATTTGCAGTCATAACTGTTGCATAATCATCTTAAAACGAATGGAACAATTGATCCGAGCAGGTTGAATAGTGATAATATTTCCGATTCTTTTCTTTGCAAAACAACCAGACATTTCCATTGATTTTATCTTATATCGGTAACAATCGTTTTTGTGATTCCAATATTTTAGTAATAATAATTCGATCAGGCTCCAGTGAATTGTCATTACTTTCTTTAAATGTTTAAAGGTGATTCTTTTACCAATAATTGTTCATTGCTATACCATTGTCTTTACTCGAAACCAGCGCTCTTTATGACTGATATTAACTCATCTCTTAACTTGATCTTTATCTGACCTACTTCTCAGCTCAGCTTTTTATTCGGCTAGTTTCCTTTAATACCTTGTTGCTAAATAAGAAGACGATAAATGACTGTTTTAAGTCGAATTATTTGCGCCGATTGTTCCGGGTTTTCGCATCATAAAATACGTTAAAAGTCTCTTTGATTTTCAAACAGCAAATTTGTCTATACATTTTTCAATATCAGAACAAAAAACATATTGATGCGATCAAAATCCAACTATTATTTCTATTAGTTTTTCTTATATATTCGGACCCTTGTGCAAAATATCATTTAGACTTGTGCCGTAGTCAGTCTTATAAAAAGCGTCAAATACTACTCACAGTTTAGTTGTGTGGTTAATTTCTTTAAAAACTGCGAATGGTATATAATATTAATAGTAGGTATTGCTAGTAATTTCGTCTACCTAGACCTTTTCCATATGATTTAATTTAAATATTCTTTTGTAATTCGACATTAGTTCTAAGGCGATGTTTTTATGATAAAATATATTTTATAGTGATATGATATGATTTATTTTTGAATGGAAATGCATCCACAAGTCCATTTTCGTTTCATTATTCTCAAAGTATAGCTGGCACGCCTTTTTATATAAACTTCTTCTAGTTGCCAAAATGTCGCTGTTCTATCATCTAAGTCGATTAAATTTACAAATCAAACATTCTTACTTAGGACTAAAAATATTTGTATAAAATTATCACATTTTGAAATTTTAAATAAGATATTACAATGAAGATATTAGAACTCTTAAAAAATTGTCAATTTCTAACCATATAATGAGTGTTGTGCTAACTGTCATTGTCAATCATATAATTTTACTATTTAACATATTTTTAAACAAGATACATGTTATGCCACCAAAAATAGTGTATTTATATTTTTTTGGCACTTTAAAACATTTGACTCTGTGGTCCCCTTAGCACGACCCCGCGTATAATATTATAGTTTTAATCTCACTCCATACTTTTATTTTAATAGAATTCATACATTAACATTTCTTATCATAATGAAATATAATACAATCTAGTCTGTTGATGTGAGTACAGCAATACAATGACATTTTTTTTTGATTATTACATGCTTGAACAACAGTGGCCATTAGCAAACAATTTTTAACGACATTTACAATAGTATTTTTTAAAAAATAACATATATTTGTTTTTGTAGTATTATATTATAATAAATTAACACACTCTATTAAAAATATAAAACTATAACTGCATATACAAAATAAAAATAAATGAATGATAGATTCAGTTACTTCAATTGGAATAATTAGGTTTGGAACTTCATTATTTTTAAATCAATTAAAAGCTCATTAAGTTATTTGTGGAAATATACACACATATTGTTGATCAGACGTACATACAATATAGTAAATCCATCTTTAGGAGAAATTTAAATAAATATCTAAATAATTGGTAATAATTATTTCACAAATTTAATATAAATTTTTTTCTTTCTAAGATAAAAGTTTTTAAAATATTAATATTTTAGATATAGAATTAAGCTTGAAAAGAACATCGGTTATTTAAGTTAAAAAATTATATTCGTTTAAGTAAAAAATGAAAAACAAACTAAACAAAATCAAAATCTATATTATTTTTTTATGATTGAGTTATTTAATTAGATAAATATAATAAAATATTTTTCTACCATGTTACGCATAAACAGAATAATGCAACATTACTATTTTCCCTTCTCATTAACTCATTTTCATAAAAAATGCACTTTACTCATTTTTATACATAGTCCTCGAAATAATTGATTTTTTAATCAATACTTTCACATTTAATGAAAAACAGTTACAACAACGATAACGACAATAACGGCGATAATGATAAAAACAAAACAACAGAAATAAAATGAATAAAAAGAAAAACAACAAAAATTACAGAAATAAATAGGAAACAAGTTAAGTCGGCATTATAGCTCAGACCTTGGGCTTGTAACTATGGCTCCTGAGATAAACTCTATGATGAGTTCAATCTAGATGTATACATATATATAAGATATTAATGAATATATTCTAAACAACTGTAACATAATTTTAACAAAAAATAAAATTTGAATTAATATTTGATATAATATATAAAACGATTTTTTTTCGTTATTATTAGACATCAACACTTATAACAGTCATTAATTTACTTTTATTTTTACAATTTATGAATTTTGATAATTATTTTTATAATGTTATGTGAATAAATATTCAATAATTTTTATTTACAATTAATTAGCTAAACCTAGGAATTGGTGCTCGAGAGTCGACAATTAACAGTCAGGGACCTTACTGGCATCGTTGGTATATCGGAAGGATCAGTGAAAACCATTTTGAAAGATCATTTGGACCTAAGAAAATTGAAAGCACGATTGATTCCAAAATCACTCCATTTTTTAGAAAAACAGCGTCGCCTTGACGTCTGTGAAACAATGTTTCCGACTGTCAGGATGTCATGAAACGTATTATTACTGGTGATGAATCTTGGATCTATACTTACGACCCGGAAACAGACGATCAATCGGCCAAATATCGTACCAAAGGTGAGCCAAAGCCGAAAAAACCACGTCAAAGCAGGTCAAAAATCAAAGTCATGTTGACAGTTTTATTCAATTATCAAGGTGTGGTGCACTCCGAATTTCTTCCGACCGGCCAAACTATCAACAAAGAATACTATTTAAGTGTTATGCGTCGTTTACATGAAGCTATTCGCAAAAAGAGGCCGGAATTGTGAGCCGACAACTCTTCGTTTTTGTACCATAACAATGCACCAGCACTTACTGAATTGATTCTTCGTGAGTTTTTCGCCAAAAATTCAACCAATATCGTTCCGCGACCATCGTTTCGCCTGATTTAGCTCTATGTGACTTCAGGCTGTTTAGCAAAATGAAACGACCGCTCCGGGGAAACCGTTTTGAATCAATTGAAAACATCAAACGTGAATTGCTACGCGCATTGAAGGCTATTTCTGAAATTGACTTTAACAACTGTTTCGAGGATTGAAAAAAACGTTGCCACAAGTGTGTTAGGGTCGAGGGGATTACTTTGAGGGAGATAAAATAGATTTGAAAGAATAGATAAAGAATTAAAAAATTATGAACAAAGTCTCACTATTTTTTGTTCACAATAATATAAAAAAAATGTTTATACTTGTTACAATTTAACGCATCGTTCCAACGTCTCATTAATATATATTTTCTTAGATTACCTCTTTTTGAATGATGTTGTCGATATGTGACATAGGTTTTTTAGCGTCTCATTTATTAAAGGTTTTATTTGTACCTATTGCACTTAAAGTAATTAGATATTTTATACAGTATTAAAGAACAGATTGCTCTCTTTTTAATAGTAGTTAATAGATCCATAATCAATCTAATCTCTAGTATTGTAACTTTGTAAATAGTGATTTAACTACTTTTTATGTGATATATATATATATATTTTTTGCTACAGTTATTTAATTTGAGTATTACTATTATTGTCCGTTCATAAAAGGATGTAATAGTTCTTAAATTTTTTTCGTTTAAAAATAATACATTGTATTATATTTAAATTCATTTGTTAAAAATCAAGACGTTTCCTTGTATTGTATTATAATAAAATAAATTTTTTACTTACGAATTACTGTAAGTAATATATATACAGCACATATTCATATTGGTTTAATTTGAAGCTAACGATCTCATTTATGCTCCACCTTACTATAACAAATGGAAAAGTTGTATATTGTGATGGTGTTACGTCGCCATTATTTTAAATAAATATTATAAAATAAAACACAAACAGCACATCCGTTAACAGCAACTGATGATTTAACAGTAAAATAATTATTGCGAAATTAACAATAATTCTAAAACTATTTAGGCCCTTAAGACCGGACCATCGTGATCAATCGATTTCAATACGCAGCCTTATGCTTTGTGTCATTCATCAGTCTTAAAACTCGGTTGTTGCTGTCCGTCTATAAAAAATTAACGGCAATAATTGCCAGTTTTACAAAAATATTGTCACATATTAAAAATGTTTGATATAAAACACTGCAACACTGGAGAACCATGCAACTTAGTATATCACAATTAGTGTTATCGTATAAACTAGGCTTACTACTGCTATAGGCTTTTGCTATCGATTACTAATATATACTATTTCTATAAACGCTATTTTTTTTTGTTTTTGCAATCCGTAGATTAGTTCATTGTGACTTTGATCGATCTCCACTCGTCACTATCCATCATAGCTTTATTCAGTTCTCTGCAAATAGTTTTTCCTATGTCTTCTATGATCTGTTTTATATATGGTGTATTTGGTCTATCTTTACCAGTTTTTCATTCTGTTATTGTCCTTAACCATTCACCGTTACTCATTATAAGTCCAATTAATTTTTCCTCGTTTCTCTGGTTGATTTCCTTATAATTTTTCGTTTGTAAATTCTTTGGTATGCTTCTTTATTTTTATTTTCTCCATTCGAATGGTTTTCAGCGTTCTTCTCCAGTACTATTTTTGGTATGCTTCGTTTCTTTTTCTTTTGAGTACCTTCATGACTCTACCCCATAGAGGGCTTCATTCTATACAAAACTTTATAAGAGTTTTCCTAGTCTTAAGACTAACAGTGTTTGCCATGAATGGGTATTTTTTCCTAGAAAATTCCTGTTTTCATTCAGATATTTTGCCTTTATGTCCATTTCGATTTTTCTATCATATTTTATTTTCCTTCCTAAATATGTAAAATATTGTACAGTTTCCAACTTCTCGTTTTCATTGTTATAATCGTAAACAATGCTTGCTACATAAATTTTGTTCTTGTTTATTTTCATGTTGTATTCTTTATAGCTGCCATTAATTTTTTGTCAATTCTTCTTCACTCTCCGCTATCATTGTTTATATCGTCTGTAAAACACAACATTTGTACTAGCTTACTATAATTTTTATTTCTCCAATACCAACTTCACTTAATTTTTTTAATGTATTTTCATTGTACAGAATAAATAATCTGGGTGATAAATTACACCCTTGTCTAATTCCTTTTTTAATGTTTCATTCTTCCTATAATTTAATTTCTTTTTCTATTATCACAACTTTTTTATAACTTATGATAATTATTCATTATCATTAATACCAATATATATATATAGCTTTCATAATACTAAATAATTTTTCCTAGTTGATGTTGTCTAGAACTTTTTCCAAATTGATGAACGTTATACACTTTGACTTGTATACTCTAAACATCTCTTCCATGATTATTTCCATTCTTAAGCACAATATAGTATAAACTTAAGACTTAAATAAGTCTCCTTAGTTCTCTTATTCCTCCTAAAATCAAATTGATCTTTTTACAAATTTTCATTTATTTTTGCTTCTATTCTTTTGTAAATTATCATTGTAAATATTTTTGACACATGTGTTAATTAATCGAACAAATAAAAATAATATAACAATTATTTTATCAGCATCATTTAGTTAAATATTTTTATCAAATTATCAATTATAATGTGTTTTTTATGTTTATCTTATATACCTCATAAGATTTTCATAAGATATCAAACTTTAATTTTTCAAATGAAAACATGTATAATTAACTAGCTTATTTATTATATAATAATCTAATTAAGAAAATTATTAAACGATAACAAATATGAGATTTCAGAATTTATCAACGTTTTTATACCTAGGCGGAAGGTGTCAGACCGAGATATATCTAGTAATAAAAATAGCAGCAACCACTTCTCATCTCCAGTCATAACTTAAAATTACTTTAAAACCTATAAAAAAATTAACATTATATTTATTTTTCGATTAATCAAGTGGTTAATGATAAAAGAATCATCTTGCATACTTGGATTGCACTAGGTATTTAATATTATCGGAAAAAAAGAAGTGTGTGGTATTATTTAGTTATTTATAAGGTTAATAATAAATCCAACATGATTATTAGATGTTAATATATTTATTAGCTTCGATGGGAAGCTGAGAAGGTATTAATTTTACTATGATGTGTTTTTTTTTTTTTTTTTTGTCTGTTGCCACTTTTTCTCAGCTCTCACTGGACCGATTTCTTTCAACAATACGTCAAAAGATCACAAATCGTATCTAGTTGAAGACATTATCCTTAAAAATTGAAAAATTTTCCCTTGTTCCCCGCAAATGGGGGAAATATTCAAAAAAATTACAAATGTAAAAATCGGTAAATTTTGACATTTTTTTCTTAAAACTTCCATAATTTTTTCAAAAATAAACAAATCAACATAATTTTTTTTTATACTAAAACCTTAGATATTTCTCTTTCATTTGATATCATTTTTTTGAAAATCTAACACTTCACTTGCTCATTGAGGGGGATTTAAAAAAGCAACTTTTTTACAAAAACTAACTTTTTCAACTTAATTTTTGAAAATGTTCCGGAAATACTGCGTCCTTTAAACATATATCAAATTAAAGCTTATTTTATGTACTATAAAATAAAAAAAAAATATTTTCCCGACGACCTATCTTCTATGCGCAAATGGCTACCGTATTCAAAAATATGCTATTATTATGTTAAAATTCATGGTTTTGTATATTATTTTATTTTAAAATATCTTATTAGGAGAATACATGGTGAAAATAGCTACCGTATTCAAAAATATGCTATTTTTGTGTTAAAATCCTAGGTTTTTTATATTATTTTATTTTAAAATGTCTACACTATAATATATAATAATATAATATAATACACTGCCCTATTTTTTTATAATTATTATTTTTATAATAGGCTAAATTGAATAACTTTTTTTTTATTGGTTTTTTTAGATATATTATCATTAAAATTAATTAAATTCTGAATGTTTCCATTGTAGAATCTTTTTAAACGCCAAAAGTTAATTAGAAATGATAACTATGATTTTTATTTAAATGATCTATTACAATAAAAATGTAAAAAAACTTTTCTAATAAATATACTGTAAATAGTAATTATAAAATTTGCTGACAGCATATTAATATTAACAATTTAATTTTTATCAATTTAATAATGTCAATTTCAAACTTGCAAATTGAGCTACTTGTTATGGTAATAAATTCATTATTATTATTTTTTTAATAAAACTTTCACTTTAAAGGACAATAAAAAGTAGGTTCAAAATTATTACTTTTAACATATTAAAAATCAAAATCAATAATAATTTGAAAACAATTAATTTTAAAAATTATATAATATATAATTAAAAGAACTACTAATCTGGATATAATTAAGGAAATGGAAGTTGATGTTGCTTTTGTAATTATCCATCAATTTTTTTAAAATTAAACACTATCTACAGATTTGCATCGAAGCGTTTTTTAAGACAGTGATTTTAATCACTGTCAGATTAAATCTATACTGGACCCAACTATGAAACGTCTCCACTATGCCGCGACCCCACTGTGTTGAGTGTTTTTTAGCTTCGATGCGAAGCTGAGAAGGTATTAATTTTACTATGATGAGTTTTTTTTTTTTA
>NW_026099574.1:6083468-6093473 GCF_025091365.1 Daktulosphaira vitifoliae | reverse complement strand
CGTAAACGGGGTAAATCCCCCAAAAAATTACAAATTTAAAAATCGCTAATTTTCGATATTTTTTCATTTTTTTTTACTTAAAATTGCCATAACTTTTTTAAAAATGACCGAATCAATATAATTTTTTTTTTTATAGATACCTTAGATAATTACCTATCATTTTATATATTTTTGTGAACATTTGACCCTTTAACAGCCCAAAGGATGGGGTTTCAAAATGGTAACTTTTTTACAAAAAATTAACTTTTTCAACTTAACTTTTGAAAATGTTCCGGAAAGACTGACAATTTTATATATACCTTAAATTAAAGCTAATGTAATATACTTTAATTTGAAAAAAAAAAATTTGACCTCTGGACTTGTCTTCATGGTGAAAATGACTACCGTATGCAAAAATATGCTATTTTTGTGAAAAAATTCTTGATATTATATTTTACATTTTTTAACATTATGTTGCTATAACTTTTTAAAAAATGCATGAATCAACTTTATTCTTTAATGATAAATACTTTATATATACTTCTTTCATTCGACATACTTTTTTTGAACATTTAACACTTTAACAGCCCAAAGGATGGGGTTTCAAAATGGTAACTTTTTTACAAAAAATTAACTTTTTCAACTTAACTTTTGAAAATGTTCCGGAAAGACTGACACTTTTATATATATCTTAAATTAAAGCTTATGTAATATACTTTAATTTGAAAAAAAAAAATTTGACCTCTGGACTTGTCTTCGTGGTGAAAACGGACATCAAAGTTAAAGAAAAACGTACGATTTCCGTGAAAAAATTCTCGATTTTATATGTTATTTTATTTAATTTATATTTTATATAACTTTTGGAAAAATGTATGGATCAATATTATTATTTTTTTTAAATAAATATTTATATACTCCTTTCATTTACACGCTTTTTTTGTAAATTGGATCATACCCCTTTAACAGGGGGGGGGTTAAAACTTTAAACATGCGTATTGTTACTATGATATTTTCAATTTAATTTTTGAAAGTATTCCGGAAATACTGACACTTTTATATATATCTTAAATTAAAGCTAATGTAATATACTTGAATTTGAAAAAAAAAGATTGACCTCTGGACTTGTCTTTATTGTAAAAATGACTACCGTATTCAAAAATTTGCTATTTTTGTGTAAAAATTCTGGGTTTTGTATTTTTTATTTTATTTTAAAATACCTGACAAGGGGAGTACAGATTTTCATAAATATTATATAAATTAAAATTGATATAGTATAGATAGTTAAACTTATTTAAATATGTTTGTTTCTTTTAAGTCGAGAAAAATAACTTTGAAATTTGAATTACCTTAAATAACCAATTTTTTCAACTGACGGTATCGACGTACGGATGCCGAGTTGGTAAAACTAATGTTTTACACGCTTGGGGTACGAGGTTCCAACCCGCGTATGGCAATGAATTTTTTGCATTTTTTCTTAATTCTTTTTAAGTTAGTATAAATTTTTAACTCGTTTGATTTTTATCACATTTAGATTCAATAACTTCAATAAAGATCAAGGATCCCATCACTTTAGTCGCCCCTTGCAAGAAGAAATTTCTTATTCGTATTAAAATTATTTTACTATATTTTAAGTTTTCGCTTCGATGCAAAGCCGAGAAGATATTTTTTTGTGACTATCATTTATTTTCTCTGCTCTAACTTGACCTACTTTTTTCAACTATACGTCAAATAACTATAATTCGTATCTAGTTGAAGATATTACCCTCAAACATTGAAAAAAAATTCTAATTTATTAATTAAACAGTTAGTTATTACATGTTCTCCATAAAGACAATTAAAATCATTAATTAAGTTTGATATAATAGGTTTCAACTACAAAATTAAATTATTTTACTTTGTAATTTAATAAATTTTTTACTGTATTTGTGTGTGCTACTACTAGACTATAATATTACAAATTTTTTTGTAACATGTTGCTATATAAATCATTTCTAAAAAAAATGATTGTTTTTTCTCCTGAATTAATAATTGATTTTTACAAATATAATCAAATTTTATAATACACTCAATTGAGTAAATCTTTTTAACAACTTTGTTTTGATTGGTACATTTAGTTAAAATAAATCATTAAAATTAATTAAGTTCTGAATATTTCAATTGTAGAATCTTTTCTACAAACAACAAAAGTTACTAGGAAATTATTACTATTACTTCTATTTAAGTTATCTATTACCATAAAAATGCAAAAAAATATTGAGCTTTTCTGATAAATTTACAATAAATAGTAATTATAAAACTTTCTGACTGCATATTGATCTTAACGATACAATTTTTTTAATTGTCATAAAATTTTCTATTTAATTATGTCAATGTCAAACTTACCAATTGAGCTAAAAGTTATGGTAAAATAAATTTTTTTTTTTTATTATAAACATTTACAACAATCAACTTTAAACGATTAACAAAATAGGTTAAATATGTCATTTTCCTTATTTTTAACTTATTAATAATCAAATTAATATTAAATATTATATCAAATCAGTATTAATTTAAAACAATTTTTTTTGTTCTTAATTATTTTTTTTTATATGTAAAAACTATTTTTTAATAATATTAAAACTTAGAAGTTATAGAAAAAGTCTAATTGCACATTTTAAAACATCGCGAAAAGTTGATTTAGAATAGTATATTTTTGTTTCTGATGGAAGTTCCTTGTAGTCCAGTGTATAAAACTTATAACTTTGTTAACTGTTATAACTTTATCAAAAATGACCAAATCAGTATATTTTTTTTTATTTAGATGCATGTCTTTATCTATCATTTGGTTTTTTTTATAAATCTAACCCTTTACCTGCCCACAAGAGGGATTCAAAATATTAACTTTTTTTTTTTTAGTTAAAGTAAATCATTAAAATTAATTCAGTTCTGGATATTTCAATAGTAGAATCTTTTTAAATATCAAAAATTACTTAGAAATGATTACTATGATTTCTATTTAAGTGTTCTATTACGATAAAAATGCAAAAAATAATGAGTTTTTCTGATAAATGTACTGTAAATAGTAATTATAAAATTTCCTGACTGCATATTAATCTTAAAAATTACATTGTTTTAATTCTCATAAAATTTTCTATTTAATGATTTATTCTAGTTAACGAACGAGTAATTTTGGCGAATAACAGAAAAAATTCCCAAACAAAATTTTTTTTTTTTTAAAGTAGGAAATTGGTGGATTATTCCAAAAGCAACATCAACTCTTATTTCTTTAATTATATCCTGATTAGTAGTTCTTTGATTTTAAAATATAATATATGAATAAATATTAATTATAGTTTTTAAATTTAGTATGAAATTGATATTTAATATTGTAATTTAAATGGAAAAATTATAAAAATACTAAAGAAGTTATATTTTGCTTTACTTTTACGTGTATACAAATTTAAAGGGCTTGATACAATAATTATCAATAAAAACTGTTTGTTACTATAAATGAATGCACTGGACTTCAAGGAACTTTCATCAGAAGCAAAAATATACTTTTCTATATCAAATTTTCGCGTTGTTTTCAAATCTGCAATTAGACTTTATCTATCAGTTCTAATTTTTTATATTATTACTAATTACATAAAAAATAATAATTAAAAGAAAAAAAAATTGTTTTCAAATTATTACTGATTTGATTTTTAATATTATTTTTAACATATCAGTCCAAATTTTCATTTTTAACCTATTTTTTGGGTTCTTTAAAGTGGATGAAAAATTTTTGATAAAGATTTATGAAAGTTTATAGTAAAAAAAATTGAATATATTACCATAACTTTTAGCTCAATTACAAGTTTTAAATTGACATCTAGGCCATTCAACAAATTTTGTTTTTTTAAAAGTTGAATTAAAATATGTAATATGACATACTAATAGTCCTCAAGATTGGAATTGAGCTTTTTTTTTTTACAGCCTCGCAAAAATTCAAAAATATGAGCTTTTTTAATTTTCTCAAAAAATATTTAACTTACAAAAAAAAGTTTCGTACAAAAGTTGTTTAAAAGACAATTATAAACAAAAAAATTATCTTATATTTTTTCATTTAAACAAATATTTTTCGAGTTACATTACATTTAATATGAGTAATAAAATTTATATTCCATTTTTTTCATTTTACGGTTACTTTTTATCATGTTATACTTACATTAGACACAATGTTATAAATGCATATGTGTGTATGTGTGAGTTTATTTATTTATTGTATCATTAAAGTGTAGTGTAAATTAATATACAACCGATAGACTAGGTAATTGATTTGACGCTTTATTGTTTAAACCCAACTAAACGCTAAATTGTACATTCCCAAAGAACAATCATATTGTCAATTGCCACCGGAATTTCTGGTAATCTTTTTCTTTGCCTTAATCCCAACTACTTGGGGTCGGCCACCCTTATCCTAAGCTTCCACTTGACACGATTTCCCCCCACATCTTCTATGCTCACATCAGCTATCCTGTATCGCATTCAATAACATCCCTCAATCTCTTTTTTGGTCTTCCTCTACCTCTTTTTCTTTCAAAATTCATTTTTTATAACTGTTCTCTACACTATCTCTGCTCTACTTTCTTATTAACCGCCCAACACTATGAACCATATATCTTAGCTGGCCTCACAATTTCATACTAAATTTAAAAACTATAATTAATATATTATATTTTAAAATAAAAGAACTACTAATCAGGATATAATTAAAGAAATAAGACATTAATCACAATGGCTCTACACCTAAGTGTAAATTCAATAAAATCAATGACTTGTTCGATTCATCAATGCATTGCATATCATGAATGATTCGTATATGATTTGGTCTGGACGCAAACGATTCATTTTGGCCAAAAGACAAGTTTGTAAAAAATCACCAGGAACTTATTATCACTGTCGATATATTACATAGAATGTATTCATAGTACGAATATATATCATCGATTATGGAATATATATTTTTAGGCTAATTTTTACTGGTATGTGTTCCACTATGATAAATGATTACTGTATTTAACAACTTATATTTAACGCAGTTTCAAATTAGAGTTGTTAAAATACGGTATTTTATTTTTCTTTGTATAATATCCTACATTACCGTATCATACCGTATAAAACCTTGTGGCACTTTAAAATTAGGAAAATTGAACACTGAATAAACTTTAGTGAGATAATTTTTTATAAATTCAATAAATAAAAGAATACTCATTGAAAAAAACCTTTAGCAAAATTGATGAAAACAAAATGTTCAGGGAGTAATTAGTTCAAGTACTGAAGTAAGGTACTTCTCTATCCTAAATTCATTCTAGAGGATAATTTATTATGTATTAAAAAAGTAGCAACTATATTCAATTTAAAATCAGATACCATCACCCATGATGTTAAAGTTCTGAGAACTCTGCCCTTCTGAATAAGTATAAATACACAATTGTAATTTAATCACATTAAAAACTTAATATTTTTAATAACATAATAAATAAAATAATAAAATTCACCTTTCATAAATAAAAAATAATTCTATCCTTTAAATAAACTTTAAAATTTAAAAATGTATCATTTTATAGTAATCTTAAAATCTAAAATTGTATTAATATTTGTTGCCTTAAAAAGAAATACCTTAAACCTTATTAATTTTAGTATCACAGAATACTAAGAATTAATTTTTATAAAGTAAAAAGTATTTTATGACTTTTATTTATATATGCCATGACATCATTAAATAGTTCATCTATTTTATTCTCGTTATCTGAAATAAACTCAAATATACTTAAACCACCTTCTACTCTTATATATTCATCATAAGAATTGTAGTCAGTGAGTTCTTTATAGTATTGATCATCACATTAACCGTTTAAGTTTTTAATATTTTTAACCTTAAAATCTTTTTCAATTTTTAAACTATGTTTAATTTACACTAGTTTGGATGCTCGGTCATTTGATAATCTATTTCTTTGAGCTGTATGAACAAGACTTTAAGTTGAGAAACAGCGCTCTTTCAATGCACATATGAGGAAGCATTCTAATATAGCAATTGCAATGGCTGAAATTTTAGCTAATAATAGAACAAATACCCTTCCACCATGTTATAGCACCAGGTTGTGTTCCATCACTACTAGTTTTTAAACTGTCTCAAACAAATGCCTTAGACCATAAACTACTATTTGAACAATATTCAGTCAGTTCAGACATTATATCTAGAATATTGAGTTGCAAATGTTCTGCCAAGTTACATATAAATTCTGCAGTATCAATACATTCATTGTTTTTTTTAAAAATTAGCCTTTTTTTCTCGGGTCTAAAAGATGGCCTGCTAAATGAATTTTCTTAATTGTCATTCAAGTTCATTCTAATTTTTGTGTCAATAAACATTCTTCATTTTTTATTATAGTTGAATTTTGAATTTATTCTTGAATGACATTTTGAATATTATTAAATTCTATTATAACTGTCAATACATTACATTTTTCAGTTTCTAAAATAGTAATCCACTCTGACAGGGTCTTTAAAAGACTGTAGCCAGTCTCAACATGCACCCAAAATATTGTGTTGTCTAATATACTTTTTGTTGATTCCTTACTTAATTTACTGTTTTGTCTGATATTACTACCTGCTTTAGATATAGTTTATATTTTAATAAGCATTCTGAATGCATTAATTCTGGTCCAATGTGTGGCTACTAGTAATTTCAAAGTTATAGAAGTTTTTTCACATTTTCATTTTAACATTTTTTATAATATTTATAAAAATTATGTTATATCATGCTGATTATATTTTTTTCTTTTATTTATGAAATTTACAATCTGTAAAAAAAAAAAATTTAAATAAGTAAATAGTTTAGAAAATATACATATATAAAATACTTAACATTAGTAGCCTGTGAGGTCGCTCCCATTGGAGTCGCCTGCTATCACAAATCTTATTATATAATAGAACAAGGAAAAAAACGCTTTTCTGGAAAAATTACTTAGCGAGCTCGGATTTTCAAAATTTTTTTTTTTCAACGAAAGTACTCGGTCACCTGACTCCGGGAAAATTATTAGCAAAGGTCGGAAAATTTTTGACGCTCGCCCGCGAGCGTTTAAAAATTTCGACCGTTTTCGAGAAAAAGGATCGCTAACGCCAGCGTTTTATGACTTAAGATTTGAAATTTTCATCAAACCCGCCCAATGACATTTCTGAAATATGATAAAAAAATTAATTCAATTCGTTCATTTTTCACCGTTTTACGAGCTTTTTTTTTTTCATGCACTTGAGACGCCAGGGCGCGCCACCCGATATTCTTGCGACACTTTACGACATGAAAGCAATTTTTTTTACGATTCGCAATCATACCAAAGTGTTCTGTATGTGCCGAGGAAGTGTCGAAAATCCGAGATCCGACCAAAACTCTGGCCACTACGAGCGTTTGAAATTCATCAAATTTTACACAAAAAATAACGATTTTCCCGTATACCAATAACACATGTACGCATCCTATTATAACTTATTATATAATAGAACAAAGAAAAAAACACTTTTCTGGAAAAATTACTTAGCGTGCTCGGATTTTCAAAATTTTTTTTTTCAACGATAGTACTCGGTCACGCGCATTGTTTTAATATGCGCAGTGATTCATTTCTACTCATACGTTTATTATGAACCTTAATTATATGGTGTAATATGTATTATTATTAGGACACTATTTTCATTTGCACTATATTTTATCAAGGAATATTATATGTTATATATAAATTTCAAGACGTTATAATTATATAAGTTTGTACTTTCATTTTCAGAACAGTACATTATTAATAATCTTTTTTTTCTCATCTATGATGTATGTGTTTATGAGTTTATCGTTTGAATTGAGATTCATTTATGATAACTATGCTGTCCAACGTTAAATCGCAGTTACCAATATTTTTATTAAAATTAAATTTTTTACAATGTGCCACGTATAATAACCTGCTGAAATTTTTTTCAATTATTCTATAATATAATCACAATTATTATTATTAGATCATTAATTATTTTTGTGTATAACAGGGGGTATTTGGAAATATGGGCTCCCCTTGAACCAGCGCTATCAATATTTTTTTAGGCAACTTCTTATAAATAAGGACCTAATGTCCTTTTTTTTCATTATTACTTTAATTTTTAGCAAAAAAATTTCTATAACATGTTTAACAAATTAAAAAATATTAAATACCCTCTTAAAATAATTTTTGAATAGGCCTAAAAGGAATATCTCAATTACAAACGTCAACCTTATACCCAATACATTTTACTATATTCTCTTTTTGAATATTCCTGATTTTAATAATGACATTTTCATATATAGTTTTGTTTCGCTGATTCTGATATAATATTTTTTCTGAAAAACACTTATTGTGCCCGGCGTAGCCGGGTACCTCTACCGGAATCAGTGGCCTACTTATGATGACGGCCCAAAAAGGCTTACACGCCGAAGGCACGTAAGGCTCGAAGGGCTCCGGGTCTGGGGCGGAGCACCAGCTAGGTGGAGCCTAGTTTATATTTAATTTAATTACATAGTATTAACAATAATAAGAATAACAATATATAATGGTATAGTAGTTTGTACAATAATTGGGAGTTTCAATTACGTAACATTAACAAGATTAAACCATTTATAAAGATAATAAATCTCTGCACCATTCTCTATTGAGACGCCTTACTGAATTGCAAGGCAAGGCGTTTGCGCTCAGCATTTGATTTAGTCTGATGGGGTTGGATTCAAATTTCATCCAGAATTTTTTATAATATAATCTTGTCATTTCTATAATTTTGTTGAGATAGAGGTCTGAGTGTAGGACCATGTTTGTGACATACCAGAGCGCCCCGGTTATGATTCATAAGCAGATGTTTTGCAAACTTTAGATTGTTCTCTGGTTAGAACTTTTTTCTGATCCCCAAATTATTATGCCATAAGACCATAGTGATTGGAGTAATGTTTTGTACAATATAATTTTATTTGACTTAAGCAAAGTTCTTAGTAAATGAAGTCTCGAGTTCAGTTTTTTCCTTTTCTCATTTAAATGAGGAAAATGTTTTTTAATTTGAATAGAAGTACTTCATGCCAAACAGAGTCAAAAACTTTTGCCACATCTAAAAAACTCCGGCACAGTATTGCTTTGTTTCTATTGCTGTTGAAATTGTATCAGTAACACGGTGTAGTTGATAAATAGTTGAATGTTTTGCTCTAAAACTGAATTGAAATTCAGAAATGTTGTTATTTTTTTGAGTGATAAATAAAAGACATTTTAATATAATTTTTTCTAATATTTTACCTAAGACAGGTAGAATACTTATTGGTCTATAGGATCTTCGGGAGATTTCCCAGATTTGAGAATTGTAACAATTACCGATGAATTCCAGGATGCTGGAAAATAAGATAATCTATGTTGCGGTCGCATCGGGACTCCAGCTTTACCACTGGATGGCGATCGCGGCTCTTCCCCTTTACGTCCAGCAGGTCGCGCCATATGGAGTGGCCGACGGGCGGCGTAAACCGGTCCAGGCCGCCGGCCACTAACAATAATTATCATTATCTTCTCGTTTTGACCGTCATTGACACACATACGAAAAACAAAGTTTAATTTTTATTTTGTATTTGATATTGTCATAACAAGGAAAATATACGCTAAATAATATTTAACTGACGGAGTAATTATTTATTTATTATTATAAAATTATCACCTGACCCACAACATCTAAGAGCAGCGTTGTAGATGTAAACTAATAAAAACGGTAGCACAGTGGGGTCACGGCATAGTGGAGACATTGCATAGTTGGATCCAGTATAGTTTTAATCTGAAAGTGATTAAAATCACTATCATAAGAAACGCTTCGATGCAAATCTGTAGATAGTGTTTAATTTTAAAAAATTGATGGATAATTGCAAAATCAACATCAACTTCTATTAAAATAAAATACAAAACCCATAATTTTAATACAAAAATAGCATATTTTTGAATACGGCAGTCATTTGCGTATAGAAGATAG
>NW_026099574.1:6061906-6082298 GCF_025091365.1 Daktulosphaira vitifoliae | reverse complement strand
AAAAAAAAAAAAAAAAAAAAAAAAAAACACATCATAGTAAAATTAATACCTTCTCCGCTTCGCATCGAAGCTAAAATGACCGATTTTCTAGGAAGATTTTTTATTACTTTATTGGTTATTAGATCATTTCCTGGTGATTTTTCGTTCACAAGTTTTTTTATAATAGTATAAAATTCATTAGGAGTAGTTGGTTTCGCTGGTAAGGATAAAGGTAGTAGTGATTAAATGAATTCTGTTACTGTCTCGATATGATGCGCTGGTGGAGAAATAGAGTGTGGTTTAAAGACATTTGACAATTCTACGGCGAGGGTATCTGCTTTATCCTGATCTGTTTTAGCTAGTTTATTGTTATTACGCCGGAGAGGCGGTATTGATTCATTCATTCGAAGAATCGATTTTGTTTTTCTTCATAACGAGCCGTTCCTTTCTGAAAGATTTTGATGGTGTGTTTTATAAGAATTATTTTTATAAGAATTATAAAATCCTATATACTTTATTTAGTGTATATTCATATATTATATTTTTAAATCAAAGAAATACTAATTTGGATATCATTAAGGAAATAACATTTGATAATGTTTTTGTAATTGTGTACCAAATTCTTAGAGTTAAAAATTATATAAAGATTTGCATCGAAGCATTTCTTATGATAGTGAATTACTATCACTATTTTATTTGAATCACTGTCAGATATCATCTATATTTGTCCAAACTATGCTACATCCACATCGTGCTACGGTATTTTTATCAATGTATTTGTAACATATGTGTTACAAATATGTGTTACAACTAGACTTCTGCGATCACTAAGGAATGGACCAAACAAAACTGTCGAGGCAATACTACTGCCAGACGGAATGTTCACCAATAATGATAATGAAACATTATCACATTTGATGAATACACATTTTCCTGACTCTACAATTAACAACAGAGAACAGGAACATGACGCACAGGACAAACGTGTGACCTGTGCTGATTGGAGACTAACCAGGAGAGTGATAACCCCAAGTGGAATAAGATGGGCAATAAAAGCCTTTGGCAGTTTTAAAGCTGCAGGCTGTGACGAAATTTTCCCTGCACTTCTGCAAGAAGGGTTAGAGATAATCGTCCCCCATCTCTGCAAAATATTTAGGGCATGCCTTGCCTATGGTTATCAACCAGAAAGCTGGCGTAAGGTTAGGGTAGTGTTTATACCCAAACCTAACCGCACTAACTATTATGAAGCAAAATCCTACAGACCAATAAGTCTTACTTCTTTTCTTCTTAAGACTATGGAGAAACTTATTGATAGGTACATCAAGGAGGGGCCTCTTAAGGAGAACCCTTTACATGAAAACCAACATGCGTATCAAACGGGGAAATCTACTGATACAGCTCTACACTGCTTAACTACTAAGATAGGGAAAGCTGTAGAGAATAAAATGTATGCAGTAGGTATATTCCTGGACATCGAAGGGGCTTTTGACAATACTCCCTTCGATGCTATGTGTGAATCTGCACAACAGCGTGGAATAGAACCACTTATTATTAAGTGGATAGAATCCATGCTTAAGGAACGCTCCATTTTGGGACAGCTCAATGAGACCAAAGTAATCAAGAGTGTCAAACAGGGATGCCCACAAGGCGGGGTTCTATCCCCCTTGCTATGGTGTCTAGTATTGGACTCGCTTATTAGAGAGTTAAACAAATATTGTTATACACAAGCCTATGCGGATGACTTGGTTATAACAGTGGTGGGTAAATTCCCAGACACTATTATTGACTTAGCACAACAGAGACTTAACACTATACAGATATGGTGTAGTAAGTACGGTCTATCTGTTAATCCAAATAAAGCAGAGGTTGTTATGTTCACTAGAAAGAGAATAGGACTAGACAGCCTGGACACTCTTACTCTGAATGGACAAGAAATTAGCTTAAAATCAGAAGTAAAATACTTAGGTATTATCTTGGATAGTAAGCTAAAATGGAAATCACATGTTGAGTCAAGAATCAAAAAAGCAATGACCACATTGTGGACTTGCAGCAGAGCCTTGGGAAAGACATGGGGTCTTAAACCAAGAGTTATGTATTGGTTGTACACGTCAGTGATTAAACCTATCATATTGTAAGGTGCCCTGGTCTGGTGGACCAGAACAGCACTCATTACAGCTAGGAAAGAACTTAGTCGCATACAGAGAATGGCTGCTATTGCCATCACTGGAGCATTAAGAACTACACCAACGGTCGCATTAGAGGCATTAATTGAATTGCCTCCTCTGCATCTAGAGGTGAAAGCTCACGCCAAAGCTACAGCACTAAGATTCCACAACTTAGGTATGTGGACTTTGGAGAGTGATACAACAGAACATGGTAAAATACTAAAAGAGATAGACAAGGGCTTTTTAGAATACCCCTTGGACTATATCAAACCGNTTATTTTTTTTATATTTCAACAGAACATTAATTAGGACATCCATTTTTAGTAGCATAGTTAATTATATCAGTATATCCCTTTCGAGTAGCTTCAGAAATGGTACCGCTACTCCATGAACAATTATTTTCATAAGCATATTTTAAGCAACGAAATTGACCATTTGCAGCAGCAAGTCTTGTTGTGCCTTCGTCCCACTCACCATCATTTTCATAAATATATTTTAGGCAGTCTAAATTGCCGTTTGCAGCAGCTCCACTCATAGTACCTTCATCCCATTTACAACCATTATTATGTGCAAATATCAAACAGTTAATATAATTATTCGCAGCTGCTTCCCTTGTTGTGCCTTCATCCCACATACATCCATTTTCATGAGCATATTTTAGACAGTTTAACTGTCCATTTGCTGCAGCCCCTCTCATTGTACCTTCCACCCAATCACATCCATGTTTACGGGCATATATTAGACAATCTAAATTCCCATGCAATGCTGCTGCCACTATTGTATCTTTGTCAAAATTACATCCCTTCTCATGAGCATATTTCAAGAAGTCCAAAAAGCCACTCGCTGCAGCAGCTCGAGTTGTGCCTTCATACCATTTACAGCCATTTTCATAAGCATATTTTAAACATTCTAAATTACCGCTAAAAACAGCTGCTTCTATTGTGCTTTCATTCCAGGGACATTCATTTTCATGGCCATATTTTAACATATTTAAATCATCTCTTTTGGCAGCTGCTGTAGTTGTACGTTCATCCCATTTACAGCCATTTTCATAAGCATACTTTAAACATTCTAGATTACCGCTAGAAGCAGCAGCTTCAGTTGTGCTTTCATCCCACGGACATTCATTTTCATGGGCATATTTTAATATTTTTAAATCACCTATTCTAGCAGCCGCAGTAGGTGTACGTTTATCCCATTTACAGCCATTTTTATAAGCATATTTTAAACATTCTAAATTACCGCTAAAAGCAGCAGCTTCAGTTGTGCTTTCATCCCATGGACATTCATTTTCATGGGCATATTTTAATATTTTTAAATCACCTATTCTAGCAGCCGCAGTAGTTGTACGTTTATCCCATTTACAGCCATTTTCATAAGCATACTTTAAACATTCTAAATTACAATTAGAAGCAGCTGCTTCTGTTGTGCTTTCATCCCACGGACATTCATTTTCATGGGCATATTTTAATATTTTTAAATCATCTCTTTTGGCAGCTGCTGTAGTTGTACGTTTATCCCATTTACAGCCATTTTCATAAGCATACTTTAAACATTCTAAATTACCGCTAGAAGCAGCAGCTTCAGTTGTGCTTTCATCCCACGGACATTCATTTTCATGGGCATATTTTAACAATTTTATATCACCTCTTCTGGCTGCTGCAGTAGTTGTACGTTCATCGCATTCACAACCATTTTCAAAAGCATATTGTAAGCATTCTAAATTACCGCTAGAAGCAGCAGCTTCAGTTGTGCTTTCATCCCACCGACATTCATTTTCATGGGCATATTTTAATATTTTTAAATCACCTATTCTAGCAGCCGCAGTAAGTGTACGTTCATCCCATTTACAGCCATTTTCATAAGCATACTTTAAACATTCTAGATTACCGCTAGAAGCTGCAGCTTCAGTTGTGCTTTCATCCCACGGACATTCATTTTCATGGGCATATTTTAATATTTTTAAATCACCTATTCTAGCAGCCGCAGTAGGTGTACGTTTATCCCATTTACAGCCATTTTTATAAGCATATTTTAAACATTCTAAATTACCGCTAAAAGCAGCAGCTTCAGTTGTGCTTTCATCCCATGGACATTCATTTTCATGGGCATATTTTAATATTTTTAAATCACCTATTCTAGCAGCCGCAGTAGGTGTACGTTTATCCCATTTACAGCCATTTTTATAAGCATATTTTAAACATTCTAAATTACCGCTAAAAGCAGCAGCTTCAGTTGTGCTTTCATCCCATGGACATTCATTTTCATGGGCATATTTTAATATTTTTAAATCACCTATTCTAGCAGCCGCAGTAGGTGTACGTTTATCCCATTTACAGCCATTTTTATAAGCATATTTTAAACATTCTAAATTACCGCTAAAAGCAGCAGCTTCAGTTGTGCTTTCATCCCATGGACATTCATTTTCATGGGCATATTTTAATATTTTTAAATCACCTATTCTAGCAGCCGCAGTAGGTGTACGTTTATCCCATTTACAGCCATTTTTATAAGCATATTTTAAACATTCTAAATTACCGCTAAAAGCAGCAGCTTCAGTTGTGCTTTCATCCCATGGACATTCATTTTCATGGGCATATTTTAATATTTTTAAATCACCTATTCTAGCAGCCGCAGTAGGTGTACGTTTATCCCATTTACAGCCATTTTTATAAGCATATTTTAAACATTCTAAATTACCGCTAAAAGCAGCAGCTTCAGTTGTGCTTTCATCCCATGGACATTCATTTTCATGGGCATATTTTAATATTTTTAAATCACCTATTCTAGCAGCCGCAGTAGGTGTACGTTTATCCCATTTACAGCCATTTTTATAAGCATACTTTAAACATTCTAAATTACCAGTAGAAGCTGCTCTTTCTGTTGTGCTTTCATCCCACGGACATTCATTTTCATGGGCATATTTTAATATTTTTAAATCACCTATTCTAGCAGCCGCAGTAGGTGTACGTTTATCCCATTTACAGCCATTTTTATAAGCATATTTTAAACATTCTAAATTACCAGTAGAAGCTGCTCTTTCTGTTGTGCTTTCATCCCACGGACATTCATTTTCATGGGCATATTTTAATATTTTTAAATCACCTATTCTAGCAGCCGCAGTAGCTGTACGTTTACCCCATTTACAGCCTTTTTCATAAGCATATTTTAAGCACTCAAAATGACCCATAGAAGCAGCTGCTTCTGTTGTTTTATTATGCCATGGACATTTGTTATCATATGCATATTTTAAAATATTTAAATTACCAATTAAGGCAGCCGTAGCTGTTGTACGTTTATGCCATTTACAGCCATTTTCAAAAGCATATTTTAAACATTCTAAATTACTACTTAAAGTAGCTGCATCTATAGTGTTTTCATTCCAAGGACAATTATTTTCATGTGCATACTTTAACATATTTAAATCACCTCTTCTGGCAGCCTCAGTAGGTATACGTTCATCCCATTTACAGCCATTTTCAAAAGCATATTTTAAACATTCTAAATGTCCGGTAGAAGCAGCAGCTTCTGTTGTGCTTTCATCCCACGGACATTCATTTTCATGTGCATATTTTAAAATACTTAAATTACCATGAATGGCAGCCTCATAAGTTATTCTTTTATCCCATGGACATCCTTTTTTATGTAAATATTTTAAATTTTCTAGATTACCATTTATGGCAGCATTATAAGTTGTGTTTTCATTACACGGATGTCCATTTTTAAGGACATATTTTAAAATGTCTAGATTACCTGCTGCAGCAAAGTTAGTTGTGCATTCATCGAATTTATGTCCAGCCTTGTGAATATATTTTAATAGTTCTAGATTACCTCTAAAAATAGCAATTCTGCTAATTTTGGATTGATCCCATGGACAATCGTTTTCAATAGCATATTTAAAGCATTCTAATTTGCCGATAGAAGCAGCGGTTTCTGTTGTGCTTTCATCCCACGGACATTCATTTTCATGTGCATATTTTAAAATGTTTAAATTGCCACTTATGACAGCCCCATAAGTTGTGCTTTCATCCCAAGGACATCTATTCTCATGTAAATATTTTAAATTTTCTAGATTGCCATTTATGGCAGCACTATAAGTTGTGTTTTCAGTACACGAATATCCATTTTTAAGGATATATTTTAAAATTTCTATATTACTCGCTGGAGCTATACTAGTTGTATATTCATCAAATTCGTATCCATTTTTGTGAACATATTTTAATATTTCTAGATTGTTCTTTCTTATCGCATTTGTCGCAATATTGAATTGATTCCATTTACAACCATTTTCATAAGCATATTTTAAACATTCTAAATGACCATTATTTGCAGCAGCTTCTGTTGTTCCTTCGTCCCATTTACATCCATTTTCAAAAGCATATTTTAACAATTCTAAGTTTCCATTTTCTGCAGCTACTCTTGTCGTATCTTCTTTTAATTCCCATTTTTGTTCATTATTTGAATTTTTATATTGAATTGCTAAAAGAAAAAAATATTGATTAATTTTCGTCGTATTAAAACTTTATTTTGATTACTTAAAAAACATTAAAATAAGAAATATCTTTTAGGTCATCGAAAAGTTAAAATTGGGACTTGATTTTTTTCGTCATTAGGCTTTAGTCATGTTTTTAATTTTTTACTAGTAATAGTTATAATAAATTAATATATTGCTATTGAAAAAAAAAAAATTATATATATTTTGAGTAATAAAATATAATTGTATCACTTTTGTAGTTAAAAACTAAAAAATAATCTCAATGTGATAGTATTTTAAGTATGTGTGTCTCTTAATCGATTTATTTATGTTAATAGAATTATTTTTTATAGGATAAGTGTATATTAGATGCATACAGCTGAGTACAAAAAGTTAAAATAAAAATGTTTGATATACTATAAAGATAAAATATTTAAAATTTAAATAATTTCATTGAAACACGCTGGATGCAACTTTATTAAATTTTATTTTAGTAGAATAAATTTACTTTATTTATAAATTTTATTGAAATAAAGTTTTATTTAAATAATTATGTATTTTTTTTTTACAATAATTTAATTTAAAATAATTTGAATAATAATGTATTTGGATAATTTTGAATAGTTTAATTCAAACTAAATAAATCTATTAAACTTAATTGAAAATTAAAAAATTTAGTTGGTATTATATTTTGTGTTATATTTCACAAATTATCTATTTTAATATACTTTTGATCGAAAAATCTTTAATTCTGAAAATATATTCTAATAATAATGATGGAAAATTATTTAAATTGATTTTTCTTCTTAAAATATAAATAAATGATACGAATGATTTTTTATTCAATTAAATATTTATTCATATAGTTATTTACATGAAATTTCGTGTAACTATAAATGGTAATTTGTATAAGATTATTGTTAAATGTGTGGTTGTTCTGGTAACTATAATATGTAAATACAACTTTGTATATATTCTTGCTTTTCTATTTTAACAAAATTAAATGATGATAAAATAAAGCACAAAAACATGATCTTAATTATAGAAAATGTAGATTTATTTAAAATAAAAGCCGCATCACAGAGGAGTTGCAAAATAGTGGAGACTCGCTATAGTTGGACAAATATAAATAATAATCAAAAATATAAATGTGTTGTATTTTATAAAAGAATTTTGTTATCTTTTTGTTCATAGGCATAATTTGACCTTATGTCTTAGACGAGGTCAAAAAATGTTCAATCGAATTTTCAATGACTTTTGTGTTGTGCACTAGTGAAACTAAGAGAACTTGATCTGCAGTTTGAGAAGAATATTTAAAAAAGAAATTAAATTTATAATTTCAAATCTTTTTTTACTTAATTATCTTGCCATTCAAAGACCATAATGTTCTGTTATACAATGTCCATAAGGTAGAACCTATTAGTTTTTGTCTAAAATTTGTTATTAAAAAATAATCGAAAAAATGTAATTAGAGTGCATTGTAAAATATTTGATTACTATTTATGTTTAATCAGTTATATTTTTACAATGCCACTTATAGTTGGTATAATCATTTAAATTGATAAAATAAGAGAATTATCTATTTGAAATAAAATTTTTATTTAATATCCTTAATCTGTTTTACAGTTCTTCGACGTCATTTCCGATCTGTTACTCCTTTTTATGTTCCTTTCGCCCCCACTAATTTCCTTAAAAATGAACCTATTATACGTATGATGTCAAATGCCAACGTTGACCCTTCATTTCTTCTATGTCTATAATTAACTAAATAGCTGTTAATTTATTATCATATTTGTACAATTAATGTATAACTTATATGTATAATGTGTATATATGTTCAAAGGGTTTATCCCGTATATTTAATAAAAATAAAATAAAATAAAATATATTATGTTTTAAATCGTTAAGCAGTTCTTAACTCCCTCTATTATTGATTAGGATTTTTTTCTTATTATTGACATTACTATTATTATTATTATTATTATTATTATTAGGTATATTTAATTTTCTTACATTATAATAGTATAAGTATAACGATTTTGTGTCATTATTCCTGTAGAACAATGACTGGTCAAGTTATTACGATTACTATCAGAAAAGGGTACTAAATCCATTAATTTATTGTTACATTTCATTTTAAACTAAATTATTTGTTTATTTAGAAATGAAAATTTTTGATATTCAAAAAAATGTCAATTAAGATCTGAATATTTCCTTGCAGTAAATTTTTATACACCAAGAATTACCCTTAAATGATTTATTACGATTAAATATAAAATAAAAAATATTGATTTTAACAAAATGTTGAGATTTTTTCGTAAATTTACTGTATATTGTAATTATAATTATTCTCGACCACACGTTATTATAAACAAAACCATTTTTTTTGATTCTCATAAAATTTTCTATTTAATTATGTTAATTTAAAACTTGCAAGATGAACTATTTCATAATAATCACTTTATTACATTACGATATTTCAAATTAACAATTTGCATGGATTATTGTAAGCCTATTATAAACTTAAACAAATAATAATTTAAAAAATAATTGTTTTTAATTAATATTTTAAAAGTCAAAACTTGTTATTTATTATCTCAAAAACTAGAGACGATAGGAAAAATCTACTTGCATATTTTAAATAATTGCATAAATTTGGTTTAGTAAAGAATATTTTGATCTTCGATTATTAAAAAATGTTTCATTTTGTATACCACTTGTGTTTTTTCTGTGTAATTCAGTATAAAAATGAATTACTAGTATTTAACTAAAAAATACTAGTATTATTTATGATAATATGATATATACTGTATTGAAATATCAATAGGATCGATGTTTTTAATAAGATGTTATAGCAGTTTTAAGATGTTTAAAATTTAAGACTTTTTCCAATTTTGGTAACAGTGTGTTCAACAAGATAATAATAGGATTTTTTGACATATTGATTAGTAAAATTTGTAAAGTGAGGATTATTATGAACAAACAAAAAAAACGCACTCCATCAAAAGATAAATACTTTCTCAACTTGGCATCGAAACTAAATATAGCTATTATAAAAATTGATTATAATTGCAAAAATCCTTTTTTAAATTCAGTTAATACCCAAAATCATGATTTTAAAAATCATATAAACAATAACGTGTTACTAAGAAATTCGAATAGCATAAAATGATAGTAGACCAAACAAATAGAGTTAAAAAATGAATAAATAACAAATTGAAATTTTTAACTTTGTAGTTGAAAGCTACTATCAAATGATGTACGATAATAATATGATATATAATAGAATCATAAATGTTACAATGTTTACTTTAATAACATTCTTCTTCTTCTTTTTTCTCGACTCGATCCCAAATACGACCACCCTTTCCAAAAACTTCCACTTGACACGATCTCCCACTACATCTACGCACACATCAGCCGTCCTCATATCGCAAACAATAACATTTCTCTATTACTTTTGTGATCTTCGTCTACCCCTCTTTCTTCAAAATTCATTTTTATAATTGTTCTAACAGCTTCCGATTCTTCTCTTCTCATAACATGACAAAAACATCTATGACTATTTTCTCTCATTCTATCCATGCTTGACGCTACAACTATATTCAATCTTATATGTTCGTCATTATTTGTCACTCCATTCATCCATCTAAGCCTTTTTCTCTCTTCTACCGCCTTTATAAACTTTTTTCTTTTTCATCTTTCAATTTTTACCATGGGATTTTCGATTCTCCTTCTGTGTTCTTTCTGTTTTTGTATATTCTCTTCCCGCAGCTTCATTACATCAGTCTATATTGTGAAATTACACTCTTGCTTGGGATAACTTAACAATCTTTTACTCACTTTACACTCTCTCTCTTCCACATCAAATAATTAATCTGTGATCTATTACTTCCACTCTTATAAAGTATATACTGTGCTTACTTCTTTTAAAATAAGTATTAACCACAACAAGATTATACGATACTGCGAAATATAAGAAACATTTTCCAATCTCATTCTTCCCACTAAAACCATATCCTCCACATACTCTTTCATATCTTCTTCTCTTATTACCTATATGTCCATTCATATCTCCACCTATTACCGTATCCTCATTACCAGGTATTCTTTGCATAACCTTATCCATCTCTCTCCAAAACACTTCCTTGTCTATTTAATTACATCCTATTTGTAGTACTTACAACATTCAAAACATTTTCCTCGAAAATTAGTTTAGGACTATAATTCTGTCACTTTTCCTAGCTATTTCTAGTTCAATATATCAGAATCATTATTCTACACTCCGATTGCCTGCACTGTGGCAGAGATCAGACTGGCTAGTCGATAAATGGAGAGACACTTTGGAAAACGTTTACAATTAGTTGGAATATTAACTATAATGTTATTGTACTAGTACTCTGACCAGCCAAGTTGTGGTGCTTCAATAAGTAATAGAACACAATGCAATCTAGTCATGTATTTTTTTTAGTGTATTTATATATATATATATATATATATATATACAGGTTGGCCCAACACTCACTGACAACTTAAATAACTTTTGATCCAGTTAATATTTTTAGCTGATTTTTTTTTTAAATATTAGTTAGACGTTAGGTCTATAGCTATATCTCAATAATTAATTTTTTTACATTTTATTAAAAAAATTTATTATTTTAAAATTTTAAATAAAAAGTAAAAAAAAAATCTAAGATAGCTGTAGAGCAGAATTTAAGAAAAATTTTAGTAAAAAAATATCTTATTAATATTCAGTAGTAAATATTCTGTAGCGTTTTAAAGTTTGTGAAAATTTGAATTTTCATGTATTATTTTACAGTATTAAACATTGAAATACGTATTGAAAAAAGGACAGAAGAAAACGCTATCTTTTCATGATTACTATAATTTGGAGGTGTGTAACTTTTTCCATGAAAATGACTTATACTTTTGAATGAGAGTGATAAGTAATAATTGCCTTATCTAATTTCTTATCGTGGTATTAATGCCAAGTTTGTAATGTATAAACATTATCATCATATGTATACACAGTAATGAAACAACAAAGAAAGATTGAGTGATCATTAAAAAAATCACTCTGTCTTTTTATTACCTCTTCACTATTCTCATAAACCCTCGAACTCATACCCGAGAAACCTTTATTAAAAAAATGAATAGTAACTCTTCTTTTCAACTATTATAATAAATCTTCTTTTACTTTTTTGAGTTACTATAATTTCTATATGAGAAATATTATAATATTTAATAACTTCTGATTATCAAGAACCCAATCACTACAATCTCCCCACGTTTGAAGAAATTTCTTATTCATAAGTAGAGTAATATAGGGGACTTTGGAACCCCCGCCTCACCCACTCACTCTCATTCCGGTGAATGTGGAGGAAGTGTACGGGGTGATTAAGTCAAACAAAAAATAAGTTAAATATGTAATTTTGAATTTAAATTTAGCACATATTAAAAATTATTAATAACTTTATTGATACTCTGGCACGGTTCTGCTTGGTCCGTCACCGAAGAGAGAGATGGTGTCTCCAATTATAGAACTGATATCTCGTTCGTCAAATGAGCCGTACTTGACCAAGTTTCATAACCTTTTCGATCTAACCGCGCTGTTGTTAGCCCTACTACGCTTAGCCGCCTGACATGATGAAACAGATGTCGCTGAAGTAGCTTTAATCAAAAATGAAATAAATTATTTTTTTTATACATTAACCCTTATGTGAATGGAAAGGTACCCGGGTACCTTTTCAGTTTTTAAATTTATTTTCCCTCTAAATATTTAGTATTTATGGTTAGTCCTTCTGTGACATCTCTAAATAGCATGTATAGTTAACAAATTTATATTTTGTATTTGAAAAGTATATAATTTATTATACTTAAAATAGCGTTGTTAATTTTACACCTTATAAGGACGTAGTAGGTACCTGGGTACCTCCTATATATTGTATTTAAATGTAGGTTTTATTGATATAAAAAAAAGTTAAATTACCATTGATAAATATTTTTACTGGACATCAATAAAATAGATACAAATATTAAGAGAACAAAAATGTTATTTTTTACATATTTAGTAAGTATTATAACATATTTAGGTTTTTTGTTGATTGCAAGTTTCGCAAAATGATTTGTTTATTGAGTGTTCATTGCAAATAGGCTTTGAGCTTGTTGAACAAGCTTTTCGAGTTTTCCGTGGCTTATAACCCAATTCTCGACATACTAAGCAACTTCCAACTATTTGAATACGTCCTGAAGCATCACGAGGTGGTTCATTTTTAGTAATAGCAATTATCTGTTGTATTGGTCGTCCGAGAACCATTTCCATTGAATTACGAGTATATCGATTTCCTACTACTTTGGGTATGGAGGTTCGAATTTCTATTGCAGGCATACATAACTGATTTGCAAGCTCTTTTAAAAATTTTCGGCGTCAATCAGTTGTGTTAAACCTTTGATTGTGTTCCATATATATNAAAAAGTTGTCTGTAGTCACATTTCGTCCAGAACCTTTATACATCGCAACTAAGTCTAGAACTGTACGTTCACCAATATTTACTTGACGTTTACCATCTTGTGATTTGCCTGTGTAAATTTTACCATGCAAAGGGTAAGCATTTGCTGCATCGCAAGCCCAAAAAACCTTTATTCCATATTTTGCAGATTTAGATGGAATGTACTGTGTAAATTTTGTGTGTCCTCTGTAAGGAAATAATTGTTCGTCTACTGTTATATTTTCTGTAGGTTTATAATTTTTATGTAAGTTTTTATTGAGCATGTCCAAATATCACGAATCGGTGCAGCTTTGTCTGTTGTAATACGTATATTACGAGTGCATTGCAGCTCGAATAAGAGGTAACGAGTCTAATTTCCACATTTCTGAAACATGTTATTTATTAGATCTATGTACACCAGATACGAGAAGAATTACATATAATAAGATATAAAGCGATAGACTGACGACAATGAAATAATTTACCGGAAAAGCACAGATAACTATATTGTAGGTACCCGGGTACCTACACCGTCACAAGAAGTTGTTTTTTTTTCAGTCACATAAAGGTTAAAGTAAAGTAAAGAAGTTTTTTTTTTTATAATAAAAATAAATCGTAAATTAAAATAAAATTAACAGTAAAATTAGGTATTGGCTATAATTTATTATTTTTAATAAATTAATGAATTTAAAAATTAAAAATATTTAAAAAATAAATTTATTAAAATAAAATAAGTTTATAATTGGAAAAATCTACATACCTTGTGTAGAAGACGATTGAGCTTGCTGGTTCATGCTTTTATTTATACGTGTAACTTATTAAATAATAAATTTCTGGTTTTCAAAAAGACAACTGCACGTCAATGATAATTAAAAACTAATGTGGCAGGACAAGAAGTGTTTAACCGGTTATATAGTAAAGAATAAAATACGTAGGCGTGAAACACATCCAGTGGTGTCATTTTTATCATAAAATGCATACGACAGTGATCATTACTGTACGGTGATACCTTTGATGTTGGAAATATGCTTACCTAAGCGTCTGGTAGTCGATGATAAAATTTTTAGAAATTATAGCTGTACATTTAATATTAATAATACACAGACAGCGATACAATTTTTTTCCATAAAGTTACAGACGCTTATGATGGTTATAATAATGTAATACCTTTGATATTGAATACATACTTACCTAAGTGTCTGGTAAACGGTAATAAAATTCTGAGAAATTATAATACCATAACGACAAACGTTGCCATTATTCTCATAAAATCCATACGATAATGATCATTACTGTATGGCGACATCTTTAATGTTGAAAAATATGCTTACCTAAGCGTCTGGTGGTCGATGATAAAATTCTTAGAAATTATAACGATAAATTTAATAATATACAGACAGCGGCACAATTTTTTCCTCATAAAATTACAGACTCTTATGAGCGTTATAATATAATGATATCTTTGATGTCGGACATATGCTTACCGAAGCGTCTGGTTTACGTTGGGTTTCATTATCTCCCTCCCCCCGCATTAGGTTAGTTTACATAAGGTTTCGTCGTTCCCCCTCCCATTACATAGGTTAGTTTACGTTGGACTTAATCCCCCCCGTACACATCCTCCACACCCACCTGTAGGAAGGTGAGTGAGTCAGGCGGGGGGTTCCAAAGTCCCCTATATTACCCTACTTTCATATGAAAATTATTTTATTATGTGATTTTTTTTTTGTGGCTCTCATTTATTTTCTCAGCACTCTAGTTACTTAGCCTACATTATCTATATAGACAATTAAAATGTATCATTTCAAATGTTTTTTAAGTATTTATTTTTGAATTAGATTTGAAATGATAATAGGTTTCAAGTATAATATTAAATAATTTTACCTTGTAATATAATCATTAGTCTATAATATTCCAAAATTTTTAGTAACATGTTGCTATATAAATCATAAATAAAAAAAAATATATTTTTAGTTTCACCTTAACTTAATAATTAATTTTTACAATTATAATCAAATTTTATAATATGCTGAACTGATTATATTTTTTAACAACTTTTTGATTGTTTTAGCTTCGATGGGAAGCTGAGAAGGTATTAATTTTACTATGATGTGTTTTTTTTTTTTTTTTTTGTCTGTTGCCACTTTTTCTCAGCTCTCACTGGATCGATTTCTTTCAAAAATACGTCAAAAGATCACAAATCGTATCTAGTTGAAGACATTACCCTGAAAAATTTAAAAAAATTTCCTTGTTCCCCGCAAATGGGGGAAATATCCAAAAAAATTACAAATTTAAAAATCGCTAATTTTTGAAATTTTTTCACTTTTTTTTCTTAAAACTTCCATAACTTTTTGAAAAATCAACAAATCAACANTTTAAAACTTCCATATCTTTTTGAAAAATCAACAAATCAACATAATTTTTTTTATACTAAAACCTTAGATATTTACCTTTCATTTGATATCATTTTTTTGAAAATCTATTCCTTAACCTGCTCATTGGGGGGGATTTAAAATGGCAACTTTTTTACAAAAATTAATTTTTTCAACTTAATTTTTGAAAATGTTCCGGAAATACTGCGTCCTTTAAACATATATCAAATTAAAGCTTATTTTATGTACTACAAAATGAAAAAAAAAAATTTGTCCCGACACTTTTTTTTCTACATTTAAACGGCTGCCGTAGTTAAAAAAACACTATTTTTGTGTTAAAATTTTCGATTTTCGATTTTAAATTTTCAACTTAAAAATGCTATAACTTTTTGAAAAATGTATATATCAGCACAAATTTTTTTTTTTTAGATACATTATAAGTACATCTTTCATTTGACATAATTTTTATTAAAATTGGACAATTTCCTCTTATATAGGGGGCGTTCAAAACTTAAAATATTGTAAAAAACATAGATCTTTTTCAACTTAATTTTTGAAAATGTTCCGGAAATACTGCGTCCTTTAAACATATATAAAATTAAATCTTATTTTATGTACTATAAATTAAAAAAAAAAAAATTGTCCCGACACCCTATATACTATGTGCAAATGGCTGTCGAAAATTTAAAAAGAAATGTAATGTTTGCGATAAAAACTACCTTTTATCGGGATGTTTTTTGTACTTAAAACTGCCATAACTTTTTCAAAAATGAACAAATAAAAATAATATTTTTTTGTATTGAAACCTTAGATATTTCCCTTTCATTTGATATAATTTTTTTTGAAAATCTAACACTTATTCTGCTCACTGGGAGGATTTAAAATAGTAACTTTTTTACAAAAAATAACTTTTTCAACTTAATTTTTGAAAATGTTCCGGAAATACTGCGTCCTTTAAACATATATAAAATTAAAGCTTATTTTATGTACTACAAAATGAAAAAAAAAAATTTGTCCCGACGATCTATCTTCTATACGCAAATGGCTACCATATTGAAAAATATGCTATTTTTGTATGAAAATTATGGGTTTTGTATTTTATTTTAATAGAAGTTGATGTTGCTTTTGCAATTATCCATCAATTTTTTTAAATTAAACACTATCTACAGATTTGCATCGAAGCGTTTCTTATGATAGTGATTTTAATCACTGTCAGATTAAATCTATACTAAACTATGCAATGTCTCCACTATGCCGCGACCCCACTGTGCTACTGTTTTTTTTTTAGTTAAAGTAAAACATTAATATTAATTAAGTTAAAAAATCACCATTTTTATGAAATTATTAGTAATTAGAAACACATGAAAAATTTTTTTATCAAATTATTAATCATTTTTAATATATGCTAAATTTAAATTCAAAATTACATATTTAACTTATTTTTGTTTCTTTTAAATTGATTTTTATCAAAGCTTATAATTTAAAAATATTGAAATTTTAAACACAATTTTAGCTCAACTTGAAACTTTAGAATTTATATCATTAATTAGAAAATTTTATGAAGAATAAAATATTTTTTTCTTTAAATGTATGTGTAAAGAAAATTATTTTATTAGTATTAACAGTAAATTTATGAGGAAAACTCAAAATTTTGTTAAAAATGTTTTATTGTAACAAATTGTTTAAACAGAAGTTTTATTAAGCATTTATATGGAACACTTGGTGTATCATTAGTTATTTTTATTGATATACTTCACATAATACATTCTGTTTAATAAATTTTTGTTTAATTAAATTATACCTATTAGTTATTTATAGTTAACATAATAATCAAACATAAATAATTGTTATATTAATTAGAAGGATTTTGTTATTATTTAGTACATATGTGAAAATTTAATTGCAGATTTGAAATAGACGCAAAACTGGGTATAGAAAAGCATATTTTGGTTTCTCATGATCTTGTAGACCAATAAATTTATTTATAAGTAACATACAATTTTTTTTGAAAATATTTGCATCAAGCCCTTTAAAATTTATACATAAAAGTAATATCTACTTAATAGTTTTTTACAAATTCTTCGAAAAAATTAAAATACTAAATTATTAAATATCAATCTAATTCTATATTTAATTGCTATAGTAAATATTTATTGATATATTATACTTCTAAATAAAAAAAATTCTAATCAGGAATAATAAAGGAAATGGAATTAATTATGCTTTTGGTATAATCCACCAACTTCTTAAAATTAAACCTAGAGATTTGCGTCAAAGTGTTCTTATAAAAGTAATTTTAACACAGTTAGATATCATCTATATTTGTTCTAACTATGCCACGTCCACACTGTGCTACCGTTTTTTCCTTTATTATAATTGAAAATTTACTATAATTTCCAAAAAAAAATGAATTTTTTTATCCTTAACTGACGCGCATCTCCTCGGGATCGAAACTTGTTACGTACGGCTCATTTGACGAACGAGAGATCAGTTCTATAATTGGAGACACCATCTCTCTCTCCGGTGACAGACCAACCAGGACCGTGCCAGAGTATCAATGGTTAAGAAACTTCTCCTTTGGGGGAGGCCACTATGGCCCTCAATGGGCTTATAAAGCGATAAAAAAAAATAATAATATAACCAAATAATACTCACCTTTGTTAAAAACCAAACATGATATTAACAACAATACCGATGTAATTTGACAATTCTACAATAAAATAAAATAATCTTTTAGATTACAATCAAGCACTTTAAGTAAAGAGTATTACTCACCTTCATTTTTACTATAAGTGTTAAATTCTGAATAACAAATGACAATTTTTTGGTTATATGGGCATAACTCATGTACAGTTTATATATATATATATATACAGTCGATGAAATAATTAATTTTTTATATATTTAAATTTTAAAAGAACATCTTAAGTAAATATTTAAGTATACTTATAAAAAATTTTTTATTTTTAGACAAACTATTCATACAAATTTGAATACATTAGCTAAATCAATAGAAAAGACACTATCTTCATTTTAAAAAAAAAAGAGATATTATAAATATAATTTTATTCTTATATTTTATTATGTTAAAATAAAATCACACTATGCTATAAGAATGTAATAATAATAATAAAAAACCCAGCACAGTGGAATCGCGGCATGGTGGGGACATAGGATAGTTGGATCCAGTATAGATTTAATCTGACAGTAATTAAAATCATTATCATAAAAAACGCTTTGATGTGAATCTGTAGTTTTTAATTCTAAGAAATTAATGAATAATTACAAAAGCAATATCAACTTCTATTTCCTTAATTATATCTAGATTAGCGATTCTTAGATTCAAAAATATAAATTATATATGTATATAATTATATATTACATCATTTTTATAATGAATTATGATTAAGTTATTATTGATTTTGATTTTTAATATATAAAAAATTTATTATTTTTAACCTATATTTTTTTGTTCTTTAAGAGAAAGTTTATAATAAAAAAAAAATGAATTTATTATCATAATATTTAGATCAATTTGCAAGTTTGAAATTGACATCATTAAATAGCAAAATTGGTATTGTTCAATTAATATGCAGTCAGGAAATTTATTATTTATTTTTTATTAATTACTAGTTATAGTAAATTTATAAAAAAACTTCGATTTTTTGCATTTTTATCGTAATAGATCACTTAAATAAAAATCATAGTAATCATATCTAAGTAACTTTTGGTGTTTAAAAATATTCTACAAATAAAATATTCAGAATTTAATTAATTTTAATGATTTACTTTAACTAAATGAATCAATAAAAAAACCCAGCACAGGGATGGTGATGTGGCATAGTTGGTTTAAGTATAATGATATCTGACAGTGATTAAAATCACTATCATAAAAAACGCTTCAATGCAAATATTTAGATAGTTATTAATTTTAAAAAATTGGTGGATTATTCCTAAAGCTACATGATCTCCTAATTCCTTAATTATATCCTGATTAAGATAAAGTTAAAAATGTAAAATATAAAATCGCGTTTTTTTTATTATTAAGCTGTATACTTTAATACCGCTCTCGTATATAAAATAAACGCAAATCAATTTTCATACTTTACATCTTATTTTAAATTTATTTAATATCATTTAGTAATAAATGATCACGACCGAATATATGAAAAAGAAAAACAATGGGAATTGATTTCCCATGTCGATCGATTCAGAAAGCTTTGTACTTCGATCACCACCGTCGACCATCGTAGACAACATTCGTTAGCAGCTGAACGGTTATCGAACATCTGTCTGCTGATAGGCAAAGACAAGAAAACTAGGGTGGAACAAAATATTGAAAATGTTGATAATTAAATTCTAATAGAAAAAAAGTTGCAGTTTAGTCTCCTCATTATGGGAAAAATAATTTTTTTTTAATATCTTCAGGTTCTGCAAGAGAATTGAAAATTTGACTGTGAGAGTCAAAATCAAAATCAAAAAATAAAAATTAAGTTTTTTGAACTCTATAACTCAATTATAACAATTAAGTTTGATAAAAAAAATGATACACACAACACAAATAATAAACAATTAAATTCTAAACAATTTTTATACAACACATTTTTTCTGTATGTTGAATATTTCGTCTGCAATATATAAATAAACTAATAAAAACAATTTCAACAGTAAAGATAAAATATGATTTTTTTCTAATTTTGATAACTAAGCATTATAGATGCGGTTTTTTTGCTAATAACAATTTTTAATGGTAAATATTTAGTTCTATAATTTTTCCTGTGAATAGTATAGATTAAAATATAAGTGAAAAAACGAAAAAATACCCTCACAGTAAAATTTTCAACCCTCTTTCGGTACCGGAAGATATTAAAACAAAATATTGTTTTTCCATAATCAGCAGCCTAACTTCAACTTTTT
>NW_026099574.1:5966257-6061850 GCF_025091365.1 Daktulosphaira vitifoliae | reverse complement strand
TTTTTTTAACACGCTTATATTAGTTTCACGTGTATGTTGTTTGTTGTTTGTCGTTTGTAAGTTTGTAACTCCACGCAGCACGTGTTATTATGTCGCGTATCCCGTCGTGTATGACCTTGAGACTATACTGTAGTAACGCATTCGCCCCACCCCGCTCACCACTCGTAGACAACAATATTTTCTAACCCGTAGACGCGCGCTTATCATCAATTATATATATATAACAAATTTTTATTGTAATTGACACAACCCCGCGTCGTTTCGTTATACACAATGCCCCACGACTCGTGCCACCTTTATCAGCCGTCGCCCTATTATGAGTATTTGACTGACCAACACCTCGCGTTATACGCCGCGGTGCAAAGTCTAGCAAGCGCCGCACGGCCGACGACGTTCCGCCGTTAATGATACCGTAGTCTTCTTCTCGTTGTCAAAGTGACGTCAACAAACCGATCCGCACTCGCGCACTGTTGTCATCTACACTGCTAACCTTTTGACGTCCGAAGATCACGCCGGACATCGCGTCGTCGACNTATTGGAATTTAATTATCAACATCTTCAACATTTTGTTCCACTCTAATGAACATCCTTATATAGTATAAGGGATGGGTTACATGAATAATTAATAATTAATAAATCGAAAAATATATAAAATTAAAAAACCACGAAATAGGATTTTCTAAATATGCTAACAGCATAATTTAAACTTGTTTTAGTAGAATAAGAATTTATTATTATTATTATTATTTATACATAACTTAGATCATTTTTCCTGCATACTTAGTTTTATTATTATTTTAGGCTCTTCTAAACTTAATGTATAGATGTAACTTTTATTTATGCGTTTAAGTCAAAACTATGACAGCTTTTGAAAAATTTATGGGAAATAAATATTTATCGTGCTATCTATCCGTAGACGCCTCGTCTACATTAACGAATAAGTATAACCACCTACGCCATACTGGTCGCTTTCGGCAAATAGACTTGTAGCAGTCGATATTACTATGTGTCGATTGATTTATACTTGTCTCATGTTTTAATCTTTTGAAGATATTAAGATAAATAGAAAGATGTAACTGTTATGTATTTCTAATGAAGGAAAATATTTTTAGTTGATAATTTATCTGTAAGATGTCGCTAAATATGCCTTTTTAGTTCTTTACTCATAAATAAATTCAAGTATATTGTAAAGTTTTGCTTTTTATTACATAAGTTTTTAAAAGAACTAATTTTTAAATAAATTTTTATTACAGATAATAGTTCTAATATAACAGATAACATAATTCAATATAAAAAAATTTTAAATCTATTAAAATTAAAAAAGTATTAATTAACATTGATTTGAGCATTCATATGTGCTTTGCCAAAAAAGTAATTAACCGAAAAATTTTCTAATAAATGTAAAGACATTTTTTTTATTTATTTAATATATTTGTTTCAACATATTATATTTTTATAAGTAAAAAATACAAATATATAAAAATTGAACTGTTATCATTAGATAAGAAGCTTATTTATAAGACATTATCTATTATATTTTAAGTTTGATTTCAGCGAAGGTGATTTGAATGTAATTAATTCATCAAAATCAAATCAACGACATTTTTTTTTAGTTATCGACTTAAATAAATGACATAAAATTAGTTTTATTGAAAAAAGAAAAAAAATGCGATATAATTTCTACACGTACAATTTTTTAAGCACATCACTCAACTAATATTGATATTTTATAATCAAACACTTTTTAGAATAACTCATACTATCTAGTAAACATTCATATTTCATATTGGCGATACAAAAAATGAAAGTACAGGGCGATCCGCAAACTATATCTAATGCAATATTTTTAAAGTATAAGATAAACATTTTTTAGCTTCGATGGGAAGATGAGAAGGTATTAATTTTACAATGATGTGTTTTTTTTGTATCTGTTAACACTTTTTCTCAGCTCTCACCGAACCGATTTCTTTCAACGATACATCAAAAAATCACAAATTGTATCTAGTCGAAGACATTACCCTCAAAAATTTAAAAAAATTTCTTTTGTTCCTCGTAAATGGGAGAAATCTCCAAAAAAATTACTAAGTTAAAAATCGCTAATTTTCGAAATTTTATCAATTTTTTTTACATAAAACTGCTATAACTTTTTCAAAAATGAACAAACCAATATAATTTGTTTTTTTATAGATACATAATGTCTTTACCTATCATTTGGTGTATATATTTTTTTAAATATGACCTTTTACCTGCCCACAGAGGGGATTAAAAGTTACAACTTTTTCAACTTAACTTTTGATAATGTTCCGGAAAGTCCGACATTTATACATATATCTTAAATTAAAAATAATGTAATGTACTTTATTATGAAAAAAATTAATGTCAGACTTTATTTTGTCTTCACGGTGAAAATGTCTAGCGTATGATTTTTTTGTGTTAAAATTCTTGATTTTATATTTTACATTTTTAACTTTAAAATGCTATAACTTTTTGAAAAATATATGGATCAATACAATTTTTTTAAAAGAAGTAAATTTTATATACTTTTTTAATTCAAAATACTTTTTTTTAAATCCGAACATTTTCCTTAATACAGTGGGTGTTCAAAACGTAACAATGCATATAGAAAGTATAACTTTTTCAACTTAATTTTTGAAAGTGTTTCAGAAATACTGACACTTTTATATATGTCTTAAATTAAAGCTTATGTGATATACTTTATTATGGAAAAAAATGTGGGGCTTTAGTTTGTTTTCATGGTGAAAACTAACATCATAGTTAAAAAAAATAAGATTATTATAAAAAAAATTCTATTTAATATTTTTAATTTTATAATGCTATAACTTTTTAAAAACTATATGGATCAATACAAATGTATGATAAATACTATTTATATACCTCTTTGATTTGACATACATACATATATTATAAATATATTACACTTATAAATCTTAAAACTCTACTAAATGATATTAAATAAATTTAAAATAAGATGTAAAGTATGAAAATTGATTTGCGTTTATTTTATATACAAGAGCGGTATTAAAGTATACAGCTTAATAATAAAAAAAACGCGATTTTATATTTTACATTTTTAACTTTATCTTAATCAGGATATAATTAAGAAATTAGGAGATCATGTAGCTTTTGGAATAATCCACCAATTTTTTTAAATTAATAACTATCTAAATATTTGCATCGAAGTGTTTTTTATAATAGTGGTTTTAATCACTGTCAGATATCATTATACTTGACTCAACTATGCCACGTCCCCACTGTGCCGCGATCCCACTATGCTGGGTTTTTTAATTATTTGGCCCTATTATTATTCTCAGATTTTAGTTAAGTGTCAATTTATAAGTTATTTTCCTTAATAAAAAAAAATTCAATAATTTATGAAAGTATTGTCATCAATTACATATAATTATTGATCTTTTGACTCATTAATAGACATATTTGGTCCATTAGGAGATGCGAATTTTAAGTGACAGAAAAAAAATACAATTTAAAATAAATAAATATGTTAAGGTAAAATTAATGGATTTTCAGCTTCAAATTAATTTTTTTTATTATTAATTTTTGTAATATTAGCATTTGAAGAGATAAGGAGCAAAGTAGTATTTAGCGACGCTCTATTTTTTATTTAAAAATGTTTCTTTAAATTTTTTTTTAAATAAATCAAGCTTGGGTAGAATACTTTTTAAATCATTATATCAAATCTAAGCATTATTTTATATTTTAATTATTAAATAAAATACATTACTCAGCCCAAAATAATCAAAGTTGATGTCCAAAAATTTTAAATATTCACATTTTGTAATACAAAATTCTTTGTTTTTCCCGAAGTATTTATAAATATGTTAATATAATAATACAAAAACACTGGATATTATTACTTATTTTTATACATTAACTGTTGTTATTTTGAATAAATTATCATATCTCAAAATCTTTGAGTATTAAATATTATGTAAATTGCATGATATACGTTTATTAATATTTTTTTTAGATTTGATTAAAAGAGCTTAAAAAATTATTCCCGGAGTATTTAGGAAAGTACTATGTCCAAATACCAAATTATACAACTACTTTATAAATGTTAATAATTTCTCTATAAAAATGTCAATATTTAATTATTAAATATCAATTTAATATTATATTAAATTACTATAATATTTATAATAATCATTTATTCATATGTTATACAAATAAACCATAAAACTTGTAATGAGGAAGTAATTGAAATATAGGAGTCTTGCTGCATTTCGAATAATTTAATAACTCCTTCTCAAAAATTGAACACTATCTGCAGATTTGTATCGAAGTGTTTTATAGTAATAGTAATTTTAATCACTGTCAGACATTATCTATACTTGTCTCACTTATGCTGCATCTCACTGTGCTGGAATTTTTTTTTTTAATGGTCATTTACTCTAGTCTAAAAAAACATCACGTAGAAATTAATAAATAATTGTTTAAAAAAAATAGTAGCTTCTTTTAAATCCCCTTGATAACTGATATAATACCAATCAGGTAACATCGTTCATTGATAATTTTTACACATTATAGATATTTTTGTACTACTATTATTTATTGTTCATTTAGATTTTTCATATACTACTTATATTTTTGTTTCCGATAATTTTTAAAGGATACCGACTGAAACATCCTTTATGTGTTTAAATTTTATCTTTAAATATAAAAATCAACTGGAGATATTTCAATTTTTTAGCTTTGAAGTCTCAACTATTTATTAATGGTCTATTAATACACAGTTATATTCCAGTATACTTGAACAATGTCAGTCATTCAGTAGCTTTTTCGTCAACAATTCTTTAAAAAATGTATAAGTTAAAATTGCTAACAAATATTTTTTAAACTTTACTCCTAGCTGAAATAATTTGAGGAAACAGTTCAAACGATATGAGATTTCCGAGTATCACTTATAAAAACAATGAAATAATTCAATTAAAACCACCCGTCCAGGAATTTCTGAATACGAGATCAACTTACCAAAAAATATGTATTTTATCAATTTAATTTGATTGTTTAAAAAAAAAAAAACTATGAAAGGTAACACAAATAGAGGATATATATTCAATTTTTCAACAGGTCATTGTTTAATATTGGCGAATCGCAAAAATGAATTAGGGATTCATAAGGTGTATACCATATTTCTAAAACTGCTTTTAGCGTAGCAGCGTATATGTCATATGTTCATAATAATTAACATGGACGAATGATTTCAGCATAGGCGAAATTTCAATAAAATTGTCAGAGGGGCTTATTATTTCTGACTTCACCTTCTACAATTTTCCTCGCCTTTATCCCAACTACTTGTGGTCGACCACCCTTATCTAAAACTTCCACTTCACACAATCACCCACATCATCTACGCTTACATCAGCCGTCCTCATATCGCATTCAATTACATCCCTTTAACTCTTTTTTGGTCTTTTAATTCTTCTTACAGCTTCCGATTCCTCTCTCCTCATAACATGACCAAACCATCTAAGTCTATTTTCATCTTATCTATGATTCGTTCCTTTTCCTATCTTCTCTAGTCATCTCACTCATCCATCTAAGCATTCTCATCTCTGCTCTACTTTCTTGTTGCCCGACTAGCACTCTTAAATATATATCATAGCTGGTCTCACAACAGTCTTATTGAATTTACCTTGCAGTCTCATTGGAATTCTTTTATAATTTAGATCGCCAAAAAATTTAAAGTAGTCAAAATATATTATAATAAAGTTATTTTCTATAATTGATATATTTTTAGGTATGCTCAAAAAAGAAAAACGGTAGCACAGTGGGGTCGAGGCACAGTATAGACGTGGCATAGATGAGATAAGTATAGATGATATCTGACAGTGATTAAAATCACTATCATAAGAAACGCTTCGATGCAAATCTGTAGATAGTGTTTCCTTTAGAGAAATTGGTGAAATATTTTAAAAGCAACATGAACTCTTATTTCTTTAATTATATCCTGATTAGTAGTTCTTTGATTTTAAAATATAATATATGAATAAATACTAATTATAGTTTTTAAATTTAGTATGAAATTGTGAGGCCAGCTATGATGTATGGTTAATAGTGTTGGGCGGTTGATAAGAAAGTAGAGCAGAGAATAAGTGTAGCAGAGATGAGAATGCTTAGTTGGATGAGTGGAGTGACTAGAGAAGATAGGATAAGGAACGAGCATATAAGAGGAAGTATAGGTGTTGCGTCAATCGTGGATAAGATGACAGAAAATAGACTTAGATTGTTTAGTCATGGTATGAGGAAAGAAGAATCGAAAGCTGTAAGAACAGTTATAGAAATGAATGTTGAAGGAAGAAGAGATAGAGGAAGACCAAAAAAGAGATGGAGGGATGCTATTGAATGCGATTTGAGGACAGCTGATGTGAGCGTAGAAGATGTGGGAGATCGTGTCAAGTGGAATCTTAGGATAAGGGTGCCCGACCCCAAGTAGTTGGGATTAAGGCAAAGAAAAAGAAAAATATTACCAGATATTCCGGTGGCAATTGACATAATATGATTGTTATTTCGGAATGTACAATTTAGCGTTTAGTTGGGTTTAAATAATATAGCGTCAAATCAATTACCTACTCTATCGGTTGTATCTCAATATACACTACACTTTAATGATACAATAAATAAATAAACTCACACATACACACATATGCATTTATAACATTGTGTCTAATGTAAGTATAACATGATAAAAAGTAACCGTAAAATGAAAAAAATGGAATATAAATTTTATTACTCATATTAAATGTAATGTAACTCGAAAAATATTTGTTTAAATGAAAAAATATAAGATTATATTTTTATTTATAATTGTCTTTTAAACAACTTTTGTGCGAAACTTTTTTTTGTAAGTTAAATATTTTTTTTTGAGAAAATTAAGAAAGCTCATATTTTTGAACTTTTGCGAGGATTTAAAAAAAAAGCTCAATTCCAATCTTGAGGACTATTAGTATGTCATTATACATATTTTAATTCAACTTTTAAAAAAACAAAATTTTTTCCGCAATTTTTCCTTTGTTGACTGGCCTAGATGTCAATTTTAAACTTGTAATTGAGCTAAAAGTTATGGTAATATATTCAATTTATTTTACTATAAACTTTCATAAATCTTTATCAAAAATTTTTCATCAACTTTAAAGAACCAAAAAAATAGGTTAAAATTGAAAATTTGGACTGATTATTTTTAACATATTAAAAATCAAATCAGTAATAATTTGAAAACAAATTTTTTTTTCTTTTAATTATTATTTTATATATATAATTAGTAATAATATAAAAAATTAGAAGTGATAGAAATAGTCTACTTGCAGATTTGAAAACAACGCGAAAAGTTGATTTAGAAAAGTATATTTTTGCTTCTGATGAAAGTTCCTTGTAGTCCAGTGCATTTTTTTATAGTAACAAACAGTTTTTATTGAAAATTATTGTATCAAGCCCTTTAAATTTTTATACACGTAAAAGTAAAGCAAAATATAACTTCTTTATTATTTTTATAATTTCTCCGTTTAAATTACAATATTAAATATCAATTTCATACTAAATTTAATAATTATAATTAGTATATATTCAAATATTATATTTTAAAATCAAAGAACTACTAATCATGATATAATTAAAGAAATAAGAGTTGATGTTGCTTTTGGAATAATCCACCAATTGCCTAATTAAAACAAAAAAAAAAAAAGTTTGTTGGGAATTTTTTCTGCTATTCTGCAAAATTACTCCTTCGTTGACTAGAATGAATCATTAAATAGAAAATTTTATGAGAATTAAAACAATGTTATTTTTAAGATTAATATGCAGTCAGAAAGTTTTATAATTATTATTTATTGTAAATTTATCAGAAAAACTCATTATTTTTTGCATTTTTATCGTAATAGAACACTTAAATAGAAATCATAGTAATCATTTCTAAGTAATTTTTGATATTTAAAAAGATTCTACTATTGAAATATCCAGAACTGAATTAATTTTAATGATTTACTTTAACTAAAAAAAAAAAAGTTAATATTTTGAATCCCTCTTGTGGGCAGGTAAAGGGTTAGATTTATAAAAAAAACCAAATGATAGATAAAGACATGCATCTAAATAAAAAAAAATATACTGATTTGGTCATTTTTGATAAAGTTATAACAATTAACAAAGTTATAAGTTTTATACACTGGACTACAAGGAACTTCCATCAGAAACAAAAATATACTATTCTAAATCAACTTTTCGCGATGTTTTAAAATGTGCAATTAGACTTTTTCTATAACTTCTAAGTTTTAATATTATTAAAAAATAGTTTTTACATATAAAAAAAAATAATTAAGAACAAAAAAAATTGTTTTAAATTAATACTGATTTGATATAATATTTAATATTAATTTGATTATTAATAAGTTAAAAATAAGGAAAATGACATATTTAACCAATTTTGTTAATCGTTTAAAGTTGATTGTTGTAAATGTTTATAATAAAAAAAAAAAATTTATTTTACCATAACTTTTAGCTCAATTGGTAAGTTTGACATTGACATAATTAAATAGAAAATTTTATGACAATTAAAAAAATTGTATCGTTAAGATCAATATGCAGTCAGAAAGTTTTATAATTACTATTTATTGTAAATTTATCAGAAAAGCTCAATATTTTTTTGCATTTTTATGGTAATAGATAACTTAAATAGAAGTAATAGTAATAATTTCCTAGGAACTTTTGTTGTTTGTTGAAAAGATTCTATAATTGAAATATTGAGAACTTAATTAATTTTAATGATTTACTTTAACTAAATGTACCAATCAAAACAAAGTTGTTAAAAAGATTTACTCAATTGAGTTTATTATAAAATTTGATTATATTTGTAAAAATCAATTGTTAATTCAGGAGAAAAAACAATCATTTTTTTTAGAAATGATTTATATAGCAACACGTTAGAAAAAAATTTGAATATTATAGTCTAATAGTAGCACACACAAACAGAGTAATAAAATTATTAAATTACAAAGTAAAATGATTTAATTTTGTAGTTGAAACCTATCATATCAAACTTCATTCGTTAATAAATATTTTGAAAACATTAGAAATTAATGATTTTAATTGTCTTTATGGAGACGATGTAATAACTAACTGTTTAATTGATAAATTAGAATTTTTTTTTCAATTTTTGAGAGTAATATCTTCAACTAGATACGAATTGTAGTAATTTGACGTATTGTTGAAAAAAGTAGGTCAAGTTAGAGCAGAGAAAATAAATGATAGTCACAAAAAAATATCTTCTCGGCTTTGCATCGAAGCGAAAACTTAAAATATAGTAAAATAATTTTAATACGAATAAGAAATTTCTTCTTGCAAGGGGCGACTAAAGTGATGGGATCCTTGATCTTTATTGAAGTTATTGAATCTAAATGTGATAAAAATCAAACGAGTTAAAATTTATACTAACTTAAAAAGAATTAAGAAAAAATGCAAAAAATTCATTGCCATATGCGGGTTGGAACCTCGTACCCCAAGCGTGTAAAACATAAATTTTACCAACTCGGCAACCGTACGTTGCTTCCGGCGGTTGAAAAATTGGCTATTTAAGCTAGTTCAAATTTCAAAGTTATTTTTCTCGACTTAAAAGAAACAAACATATTTAAATAAGTTTAACTATCTATACTATATCAATTTTAATTTATATAATATTTATGAAAATCTGTACTCCCCTTGTCAGGTATTTTAAAATAAAATAAAATACAAAACCCAGAATTTTAACACAAAAATAGCATATTTTTGCATACGGTAGTCATTTTTACCATGAAGACAAATCCAGAGGTCAAATTTTTTTTTTTCACATTAAAGTATATTACATAAGCTTTAATTTAAGATATATTTAAAAGTGTCAGTATTTCCGGAATACTTTCAAAAATTAAATTGAAAATATCGTAGTAACAATACGCATGTTTAAAGTTTTGACCCCCCTTGTTAAAGGGGTATGATCCGATTTACAAAAAAAGCGTGCCAGATGAAAGGGGTATATAAATATTTATTATAAAAAAATAATAATATTGATCCATACATTTTTCCAAAAGTTATATAAAATATAAATTAAATAATATAACATATAAAATCGAGATTTTTTTCACGGAAATCGTACGTTTTTCTTTAACTTTGATGTCCGTTTTCACCACGAAGACAAGTCCAGAGGTCAAATTTTTTTTTTTCAAATTAAAGTATATTACATAAGCTTTAATTTAAGATATATATAAAAGTGTCAGTCTTTCCGGAACATTTTCAAAAGTTAAGTTGAAAAAGTTCTACTTTCTATACGCATTTTAAAAGGTTTGCACCCCCCCTGTATAAAGGGAAATGGTCCGATTTTAAAAAAAAGTATGTCGAATGAAAGAAGTATATATAAAGTATTTATCATTAAAGAATAAAGTTGATTCATGCATTTTTTAAAAAGTTATAGCAACATAATGTTAAAAAATGTAAAATATAATATCAAGAATTTTTTCACAAAAATAGCATATTTTTGCATACGGTAGTCATTTTCACCATGAAGACAAGTCCAGAGGTCAAATTTTTTTTTTTCAAATTAAAGTATATTACATTAGCTTTAATTTAAGGTATATATAAAATTGTCAGTCTTTCCGGAACATTTTCAAAAGTTAAGTTGAAAAAGTTAATTTTTTGTAAAAAAGTTACCATTTTGAAACCCCATCCTTTGGGCTGTTAAAGGGTCAAATGTTCACAAAAATATATAAAATGATAGGTAATTATCTAAGGTATCTATAAAAAAAAAAATTATATTGATTCGGTCATTTTTAAAAAAGTTATGGCAATTTTAAGTAAAAAAAATTGAAAAAATATCGAAAATTAGCGATTTTTAAATTTGTAATTTTTTGGGGGATTTCCCCCGTTTACGGGGAACGAGGGAATTTTTTTCAATTTTTGAGGGTAATGTCTTCGACTAGATACGATTTGTGATCTTTTGACATATTGTTCATCAAAATCGGTCCAGCGAGAGCTGAGATTGAGCGTTCATAGACACAAAAAAAAAAAATAAAAAATAAAAAAAAAAACACATCATAGTAAAATTAATACCTTCTCAGCTGCGAATCGAAGCTAAAAAAATGTATATAAATATTAAGAATATTTTATAACTTTTTGTTTAGCCTTTGTTATATACAGAGTGATTTATTAAGCATACTACTCCCATTTTTTTCATTAAATAATAATATTTTTATAAAAATTTATAGAATAACATTTTTACAAACCGTTATAAGTGTAAAATTTATTGTAAAACAAAATTATTCCTATTAGCAGTTTTTAGTTTATTGATCATAAAAACGGATTTCTAATTGGAACATTATTAAGTGCTCCTATGTGACGGTTTTGTAGGATCTTTGAACTTTTCAATCTAATGGGTTTATCTAAGTTGAAATAAAGCTAGAGGCCTTATACTTTGGGTGTTTAGGTTCATCTCGCGAAAGGACTACACTCAGAGTTGGTCATCGGTGCCGGTAAGCGTAGGTGACGCCAAACATTTTTCTAACTAATAATATTTGTTAACAAAATGCACATTATTTGGAAATATCGAAAAATTAAACTTAAAGGCAAAAATAAATGAATAGAGAATTCTAATTTTTTATAATTTTGACTACAAAAAAATTGTTCCTACTATCATAACATCAATTAAAATTTTTTGGAATATTTTAAGTTTTGGAAATACGATCCTTAATTAACAAAAAAATACTAGTACATATTAAAAAATGTCATCCAACAACTTCATTAATATGCACTTCAGTTTTTTTTATTATATAATATTAATTTATATAATAAATCAGGGTAGTTATTCAAAAGGAAACTAGACAAGTGACTGCCAGCTCTGATTTTTCCATGGGTCTAATTTTTTTTTTAACTTATAGTATGTCACATAGTTTCAAGTTGTAACTTTTTATACGTATGTTTCAAGTTGAACCCTTCTGTATAAGCGGATATGATCTGATATCTAAAAAAAGTAGGTCGGAAAAAATATTATGTATAAAATATTTATAACAAAAATTGTCTAACGCATATAATTTTTAAAATAATAATAGCCATTTAAGTTGAGAGAATAAAATCGTTTTAAAAACGGCGGTCATTTGCACATAGATAATACGTCGTGACAAATATTTTTTTAACTTATAATACTTATAGTACTCTATAATTAAAAAAATTATTCAAATAATGTATAAAAAATTTGTTTATTCCTATTTTATAAACGTCGCTAACTAAAATAAACATGGAAATTTCGTAGTCTTTTATTTAAAAATAAGGAATTTTTAATTTATTGTATTTTTGCATTTAAAATGATAAATAAATTATTTTTTGAATTAATAGAACTGTTTTACAACACAACTAATTTATTAAAACACGTTAACAATGATTTATACAATTGTGAGAAAACAAATAGAATACTTAGAAATGAATAACAATCATAAAATAAAAAATGTGTAATAGAAACACAAATTCAATGGCACAAATAAAATTAAAAATACCCAGTTTTTATTATGAAAAATATAAAAAAAAATTAATGAATAATAAAAAATAAATAAAAAAATGAAAATACATAACAAATAAAAGTAATAACAATAAATAACTGATGAGCACCAAAAATGTAAATAATAAGTGTATACTTGTTTAAATTTATCATTAAAGATATAAGGGTCGTCCTGCAGTTATATCTGAGGCAAAATATAAGAGTTATAAGGTAAATATAATTGTTGAAATCGGCGAATTTGTCATAGTTCATAATCATTAATTACTGGAAGTCAAAATCTGTAACATTCTATATTGATGTCGAGATTAGCTATGGTCTATATCAGTTGAATCGCAAAATTTGATTATTAATTATGATCTCTTTTTTGACTGAAGAGTTTTATATTAGTTTGTTTGCGTTTTGAATTCATGTTATTGAATTTACCAAAAAATGTGGTGATGGAATCCAGTTTTCCATTGATAAAGTTATTCTGTATTTCTATGTTGTTATTATAGTATTTTCCTAATTTGAACAACTAAAAAATGAATTAAAAAATATTAACTAATGTTATATGTATTGTGTATGAAATAGAAACTTACTTCATTTCGATCAGTACTTTTAGGTATGTGTAGTGCTACGTTGGGAGCAATACTTCGGACCAAATCGAAGATCGTTCGACCGCCACCTTCGTATTCACTACACATATTCTTCTCCAAACTGTATGTTTTATGGCGTTTGTACGACGGTCCTCCCCATGGAGGCGAAGTTACAATGACTTCAGCTTTGTATTTCTTTAGGTCTTTAGCTAAAGTGAAAAAATCACCCTCTATGAATTCTATCTTATCCCTCACACCATAAATTTCCGCATTATTCTTGGCGAATTCTAATTTGTTCGGATCAATGTCTATCGCTATCACTTTTTTATACTTCATTGCTAACTGAATTACGTTACCTCCGGCGCCACAAAATGGATCCATCGCTAAATTATAACCCTCACACCTTTTGGCAATATGCTTGCTCAAAATTTCAGGACACACAGAATAAAACGATTCTAAAATAATAGTTAATATTAAAAAAATAAAAGATTAATAAAGAGTATTAAATTACCATAGTCCAAGAGAATTCCGTCATCAAATTTTTCAAACAAGAAGTGTCTTTTATTCCATAAGTGCTTTGGAATATCATGAGAGCTAGTTTTATTNATAACCCTCACACCTTTTGGCAATATGCTTGCTCAAAATTTCAGGACACACAGAATAAAATGATTCTAAAATAATAGTTAATATTAAAAAAATAAAAGATTAATAAAGAGTATTAATTTACCATAGTCCAAGAGAATTCCGTCATCAAATTTTTCAAACAAGAAGTGTCTTTTATTCCATAAGTGCTTGGGAATATGATGAGAGCTAGTTTTATTGGAGCTATTACTGTCCAAGTTATATTTAATTTTCGAAGTGTTATGGGTAAATGATGAATCTGTGGTATGTGATTGAATTGATTCAGTCGAGTGACTTATTTGAATCGAAATGTTGTTCTCGCACACCTCTGTAGCGTTTTGGAGCTGGCAGAGGGTGATATCATTGGTAGAGTCATTGTTCGGTAGGTGGAGGTGTGATATATTCAAAGAAGCACTGTTCAGGTTAGTTTCAATGGAATTGTCAGGTGTATTATTCTCAAAAATGTTTTCTTCTGTTTCAACAGTCGTAATTTGTGTGGATGTCTCTGTAGATTTTTGATCTGATAAAATATTTGTCAAAATAGGTGTAGCATTGGTGTCTATTGTCGAAATTGATGTACTAATTGGTTTAATTTTCGACTTCATAGTTTTGTTTTGCTTAGAAAGTTCATCGTCCAAAAATATAAGAAATATTAAAACTAAAATACCACTAAAAGCGAGATCTTGAATAACTAAAATAGGAATAAACAAATAAACAAGCACCATAGACGAAAAAATAGGAAAAGTGTCCATCTTGTCAATGAAATTCACTCGATAAAAAAATGAAAGTTAAAAAATATGAATTTAAACAATATGAAAAATATAATAGAGAATTCTAGACTGGTTGGCTTCCACAAGAGCTTATATGTTCTTTGTTCGCTGGTTAGACTTAAAGTCCTAAATGAATTTTTAATTTACTAGATCTTTTATACTAAATTTTTTCCAATTTTTCAGCCAACGACAATTAACGTTGCTAAAACAAAATTTTTCATTAATTCAAAGATAAATATGTTTCACGATCGCCATAGGCTGTTTTCAGCCAATATCTATTTTATATTCTTCGAATTATACATATCGTGTATGTCAGAATAAAAAGCAATTGTAAAATAGTAATCGAATAAGTTATTATCAATAGAATGTTATAAACAAAAATTTTAATTTTAGTTTCATAGAAATAATTTTTAAGATATAATTAATTTTTAAGTAATTGACAGTAGCTTTATTTAATGAATATATCGGTACTGTTTATAACTTTAAATTAATTACATTTTATACTCAAAATAACAAATTTTATGAAACAAATTTAATAATTGTTGGCCAATTGTCAAAAATTTTTGTTATATTAATTGGCTTAAATAAAAAATAAACAAGACTTTTATTTTTGCTTAAATGGATAAAAATGATTTTTAAATCGGTGATCTTTTGCTTAACAATTTTTTTGTGATAAATTAGTACGCATATATTTAAAACTCTTTAAATCTTACTTTTTTCTCGTAATATAACTTAAAAATTTTAAGTTTAAGTTTTAAGTTTATAAACAAAAATACATTCAAATTTTTTTTTCGTGATAACATTGGTCATATATTTTATAATTCCGATTCAAATAGTCAAAGATATTATGTTTATCGAACTGGCAGTTGTGTCACTGCAGAATTTTTTGGAAATGAAACTTTCAAAAATGAAAAAGACATTAACTAAAACAGTAAAACCTATTATGAATACTGGTACGAATTTGACTACACATCGTATTAATTTAGAGATATGACAAATAATTCAATTTTAGAAGAACTGTTGAGAGAAGATAAATTTGCGCTAACTACGATTATTGAAACCAAAAAAGAGCTCTCTAAAACGTCTATAGAGTAAATTACATTAATATATAATTCATTGAACTTCAATCAAACATCGTCGTAAAATAATCTTTCAACCCCATCGTCTAAAATATTGCTAGAAAATAATATTAAAACACATTTTCATATTTCATATTTCATTACTGAATGACAAAATTAACTCTATTAAAAAAATGTATTCAAAAATTGTTTTACAAATTGAAAAACAACCCACCAACACATTTACAGATACTTCCGTATTAGTTAATAATTCTTTTAACACGAACACATCACAGTAAAAAAACAATTTTGCAACTCAATCATTTAAATTATTGCCGGGTAATATTAACACATTAACTCAAGAAAAAAAACATTTTAATAAATAATTCTAACAATATTAATAGAAAACCGTCTAAAGAATTAGCAGAAATTATTAAAACATCAAAAGCCTTGGAAAAGACTAAAGAGAATAGAATTTTACGACGTGAAAATATTAATAACAAAAAAACCGTTATTAGAACTCGTCCTCGTGATATTAAAAATCATGTATGGGATAAGAGGTACTTATTGCTCTCTAAAGTCGACCAAGGAATCATGATTGACAATGGTAATAAAATAATAATTTAAGCAAACTTTAGTATTTTATTATTAACGATTTTTCAGAATCATTTTATTCTGTTTGTCCCGAGATCTTAAGCACACACATAGCGTTGATATGCCCCGGTCTGGACGTCGCTATGGATCCGTTTTGTGGTGCTGGTGGAAACATCATCCAATTGACCAAGAGATACACACGAATAATCGCTGTTGATATCGATGCTAAGCAATTAGAATTCGCCAAAAGAAACGTAGAGATTTATGGAGTCAGGGACAAAATTACATTTATACTGGGAAATTACAGAAACTTTAAAAAAATATAAGCCATAGGTCACAGTGACGTCTCTATGAGGTGGTCCTGTATAAGAAACACGAAGTTTACATTTTTGAAAAACATATGTGTATCGACTACGAAAGAGACGGTAGATAACTCTTCGGCCTGCTGAGAATTATTGTTCTCAACATAGCACTGCACATACCTAAAACTACAGGTCGAAACGAGGTAAATTAATCTAATTTCATTAGGTAAATCACAATTGTAGTTAATGTTGAGCAATTAATTTTCTAGTTGATACAATTTGGAAAATTATTCAACTTCAACATGGAAATTGTGGGAGGGATGAGGATTTTTGAACTTGAGACCAAACATCTGTAATTTCTTTAGTTTTGTTCATTATAAATTATGTAACTAGAGAGAAAAAAATAATTTTTATATGTGATCCTCTAACAGATTTTTTTTTAATAACAAATTTTAAAAATAAAACAATGCAACTAATACCAAAATATACAAAACGATGTCAGATTACATAACAAATAAAAAATAATAATTTTACCACTAATATTTTTTTCTTTCTATTTCATTATAAAAGTTGAAAATCGATTTTCAGCCTTCTCTAGCATCGCCGATCAATAAAAAATCGAATTTGGCTAAAAATAATAACAGTTAAAGAACAAAAGAATTGAATAAACATTTTTTTAAACTGAATTCAATTAAACAAAATTTTCAACTTAATTTTTAACTTGCTAACTTATCAACATTGTTACAAAACTATACATGAGTTAATTATTTCCATTAATTTGATCATCTTTAGTAAGTTAAAACACTATAAAATCAACTTACGAGTTTATTATTAACTCGTAAGTTTGTAGGTAAGTGCCCGAATGCTACCTTTAAAATTTGTGGCACTTAAATTTTATCATCAGTCGCGGTTCCTCTTACATATTATCAATTTTAATAAATATTTATTATTTTTAAGAATAGTTCTCTGTAAAAATAATTATAATTGTAATTTTAAACTTAATGTTTGTTTAAATTAATGTATTTTATGTTTATTAAAAAAAACTTTAATACTAATGAGTTGTTTGTATGTCTTTATTGTTAAGTAATTTTTTTTTTTAATAAAATATCATTAAATTAATCATTTCTTTAAAATTAAGTGTTAAATTTTTATTTTATTTTGAGTAACCAATATTAAAATTATGTATTTATCATTTATGAAACATAAAATTAAGGTTAAATTTAATCTCCTTTCCCTAAAACATATTTTATGAAAAATAAAATTTTATTTTTAGTTTAACAGTTAGCAGTGAGAGGAGTAGAATTGTTCTTCCTCATTTCATAGGGCTGTAGGTCTGTTAAAAAAGGCTTGAACACACCTATGTATGATCTTTTTAATATGATAATTTTAATGCTACTAATTTAAATTTCAATCATTTTTATATTCTTATATTTTAATATTCTGTAATCTACTTAGTATCCCACAACTTATTTTACTATTTGCTCCTATGATAAGGTCATTAAAAAAATTGACATAATTGAATTAAGTATGTATTTATATTTTTCTTTTCTTAACTAGTAAGTAATACATATGAACACAATATAAACATTGAAATGAAAATTACAACTATAACTGATAGCAAACATTTCTATTAAGCTATCTTAAAATTACAGCTTTAATAAAAAAAGTTAAGTGAAAGTCTACATCTAACAAGGAACCTTTATTGTATATATTGCACTAGGTAAACTAAATTAATAATTAAGGGAATTAGTTATTAACAAAATGGTTAACTTATTAAGATTATTAAACACAAATCCAAAAAATATATATATCTATGTATACTATCTTTTGATAAAATATATAACGAAAAGTTTATTTGAGCCTTTGTGTGACACTGGCAAGAGCTACAGCAAACGCTTGGACGGCCGAAAAAGGATATTGAAAGTCTAAAGCAAAATTATTTCTATCTATACGGCCAAACTGCATCACTTGTATACCATTATATTCAACTTGAAAGTTCTTTGCCGACTCTTGTGTTACACGACCACCAAAATCTAGTTGATAAACTTGAGTTAAATCATTCCATATTGGCGCTTTGTTATGCATCACAAATTGCTGCTTTTTGCTACACATATTGATCTGTACAATAGTATTAATATTAGTTATGAAGAACTATTTTTTGTATATTACTTAATTTATAACACTATAAATTTTACTTTATTCTTTATTTGTGATTTTTGGAACGTTTCTAAATTTTGATAATCTGGTTCAATTTGTGTTCTAAGTACTTTACGAAAAAACAATGGTGAATTCATTAAACGCTTTCTGTAAATAAAAAAATATTTTAGAGAAAATAAAAATTGTACATCTAAGACTAAAATTAAGTTTTTAGATATTAATTAATATATTCTAACACATATTCATCTGCCCATAATTATAATTTCGTTTATATAGCAACATTGTTTATCTTAAAAGTTGACAAAATAAGATTTATCAATAATGACATAATAAATATTTCTGGTTTTTTTTTTTTAAGACTTATAGTTTTATTGCATGTTATAAAATTAAAATAACATTTTGTATTAAAACATATATAATATAGATTTGTTTTTTGATCATCCAGAAAACCTACAAAATCTGATATACATACTGTACTGTTACAGTATAAAAAACAATATACATTTTAAAATATATTTATCTAGTTTATCAATTTTTATAATAAATAATATGTAGAATACCTAATTGGCGAAGGAGATCCTGTTTTTTTTTTGGCTGTAACAGGGCTAGCTGGTAAACTATGAGCAAATGTTTCTGATACTTTAGTATCCTCCATTACTCTTGAAACAGTTACTTTAGGATTTGAAGACCCTACACTACAGCTTCTTTGTCTTTGAAATTGTTGGTGTGATGAGGAATTATTTGTTAAAGACAATCCATCACCAACAATTGATAGTGTCATTTGCCGTGGTTGTAAATGCAAAATTGATGTGCGATAAGAAACTCTACCTAATTTTTTTGTTAAATCATCACATAGACCACGAATATGAAATTTAGTTCCCCATACATTAGCTGTAACTTCAGCTAAACGATAATCCTATAAAATTAATTATGATTATAATTTATTATAAAATTATCATTTTTCAGTAAAATAAAATTACTTCTGGTAAAACATCAGTGTAACAATTAAGTTGTAACTGACGATTACTAAAGTTTTTAGATTTGTGTCTATTTTTTCTATGGAGCTTAGGACTAGAGCAAACATCTGATTCAGAATCATCCCAGCCAAAATGATTGTATGTTATTTGTGCACTGTTATATGTCGCATCTAAAACACAAAAACGCACAAATTTTAAAGACCATTTTTTGACTTCATATAAAACCTGTAAGGTTTATCTTACCATCAACTTGTGGATCAAATATAACAAATTCTGGCTTCAATATACTAATTCTTTTACCTTTTAATAAAGGTACTAAACCTCCAAGATATTCCATGTATAAAACATAACAAACTGTACTTGGTGGAGTAGTTTCTGGGCCATTAACATGTTGTACAACTGTACAGTATAAACGATTTTTTGGAGAACTACTGACAAAATGCCTTAATTCAGATAATTTAGGTACTTCACACTATTAAAAGCAAAATATGATAATTATTTCTCAAATAAAGTTATACTCTTAATTATTAAAATAATCTTACAAAAATGGTAGATGAAGATATAGCAGTTAAAGTATCTTGAATACTAATAGGAAGTAATTCACTTGGAGGAAATTTAGACTCATCAAAAAGACGTAATGCACATAATATATGAAGTGGGAGAATTGAAGCTGACACACAAGCAACATGTATTTCAGGTCCAGTAGCTATAAATATACGTCGATCATTATGTGCCCATGTTACAGCAGTTACTTCCATCTATAATAATTAGTTGTATTTATATAAACTTTTCATTAAAATTTTTTTAATATTTCATTACTCATTAAATACAATACATACTGTTGTAAAAGGTAAATTTATAGAATAAACTAATTGGCCAGTATCGGAATAAATTTGTATAATATTATGACCCGGTTTAGCTGGTACTGATCCAGCAACACATAAAAGTTCTTTAGAGTTAGCCCATTCCATATAAATTGGACATAAGCCAGTATGTATAAGTATTGGAGCTGGATCATCATAACGACGCATTAATTGAATAGAACCATTTTTACAACATATTGCAAGCATATGTTTAAATAAATCTGTAAAAAGCAATTCATCAGAAATAAAATGAAATTAAAAAAAAAATTTAACTCATACAGTCAGACTTTCTTTGAGTCTCATTCATACAAAATTTTTCACATGACCATGCCATAGAAGATATTCCAGAGTCATCGGCTAAATTTACTTGAGAGACGGGAGTACCATGAATATCTAATACTTTCATTTGACCTTTACTTGTTCCAAAATAAACCTACAGTATATATAAAATAATTTTATTTTAGTTCAATGCATAATTAAAAATTAAAAAGTTTTATTGAAACCTGTTGATCATCTGGTGACCAAGCGCCACATGTGACAGTTCCTTCAGGATTCAACATTGATGACCAATATCTATGTCCTGTAACTGAACCAACTAAAACAAATCCATCCTAAGAAAAAGAAAAAAGTTAAACATTCATAATAATTTTTATATACAGTCATAATTACTTGATAACAAATTAAAGCCAGTCTACCATCATGAGACCAACTAAAATAAGTTACTCTTGTATTTCGGTCATTGATTAATTCAACATTCCAACGACAATCAAATTTAGCCCAAACATTAATTACACCAGAACTATCACATGATGCCAATTTTTGATAGGGTTCATTCCATTTAACAAGTACAACCTTCAAATAATTATAAAATTAATGTAAAAAATCATAATTAATGAATACAATCACATTAATAATTAAATAAAATAAAAGGTCACGGAAGTTTTATCAATTAGTACAATTATTGTTAAACTTCTTTTTATAATGTAAATCAAAAATAAGATTAGGCTCTTAATTATTGACAACCTCCTTCATTATGACAGAGATTATTAAGATTATGACAGAGAATGCATAATTATAATAATTTTTTTTAAGTGGGAAATGGACTACAAATTTTATTTGAATATTGCAGTATTATCTCACTACATAAACTATCTTAGTTGTGTTATCTTATATGATTGGAATAAATAACTTTGAAAACAGTGTACAGAAAAAAAACTTCTAACTTTACTTTAATTTTACTGTTTAAAATTATGAAATATTTATATAAAATATTTAAAAATGCATAAAAATTGTTTAACAACTTAAAAAAAATAAAAAAATTGTGACCTTCTACATAAAAATAATGTAAATGATAAACTACAAAAAAAAATAACAAATAACTCACCAAAATAATATAAACGCAAAAGATAAAAATAAAATTGGATAAATGGTGTTTAATGTCCATAAAAACTATAAATAAAACCAATTAAAATAATACATGTTTAAGATAAAATAATATTAGAAAAATAAATATTTCTAAAAAAAATTAATATGGTTATAAATTTATTTTCCTCTTTTAAAATTTACCTTAGCATGATGATTTCTCAAGTTATAATTTGTTCTCAGAGGAAATCTTTCATTTGTTGATTCATAACTGGTTCTTACTGATGTAAATGTAACCCCAACAATACCTTGAGCATTACCAGTTGCTAACCAACCTTGTTGATAATAATTTCGTCCATCTAAATTCCATCCTTCTTCCTATGATAAAATGTAATTATGAGTTCATTAAAAAAAAAATTAATTATATTAAGAACGACTGTTTATAAGAAAAAAATTGTTGAAACAGAATTAAAAAAAAATTATTTAGATAATAAGTTTTCTGTGAACTTAATGAATCTATATCAAGTATACTAAATACAAAATTATATAGTTCTTACTTCTGCATTGTCCGGAACTCTACCCATCCAAGATAGAGACAAAATTTCGCTGTCACATTTTGTATTAGCATTTTTTTCAAATCTGATGTGCATTGTCTAAATTAAGAACTCATAGTTGTTATTATACATGCGATTTTGAGGATGTTAAATATACATAAATTAGTTTAAATAAAAGAAAATAGTTCATTACATTTTGAATTAAGAAAAAAATATTTTTTTGGTCAAATATAAAAACATTTAGTTTTACCAAGTTATTGATTATAGTTAACAGTTGAAATAAATTGATAAAATGTCTAGCCTGGTAACATTTTTACCATTAAAGTGGTAACAATAATGATAAGATATTGAGGTTAGGTAATATACTTTTGAATAATCCCAAATTTTTAAAAACAAACTTTCATTATCGTGAGAATTGTCATTTTGATTACTTTCCTGTGGTTATCTACAAATTATTTATTACTATTCTGTATTTTAATAATTATTCAAGTGATTGTTATGTTTCATTATCTCGCGTTATAGATTTTTCTCAAGAAATAATATGTTGACTAGATTATTAGGACGGGGTATACTTAAGCCGCCTTTTATTGTCGATCATTTACTGGTTCGTCATGCAAGTGCCGTCATTTGCAATAATGGTATTACTTTGTCAACCCAAGAAAGAAGGAATTCATTAACACGTTTAAATCAATTATCAAAAATTAATGTACCAGTACGTTATAGACGATTTGAAAATAAACATGATGGAAAAAATGATGATGATTCTAGTGATGATGCTTCTCAGAATGTCAAAGTTATTCACGACATTAATTCAACTCAAGATAATACATCAGTAGCTACTATTGAAGCCCCAGATAGTGTGCCATATTTGCCATTAATAGCTATACCAAAGCCTCCGTTATATCCAAGACTATTTAGAATAATAGAGGTGTGTACATCATAACTTACATTTTCATTTAAAATTATTAAGTTTTTATTTTGAACACCTTAATGTTCAAGTTTAGTATTGAATAAATTATATTAACAAAATTATCTATTTATTTGATAAATTAAAAATATCTATTGACCATTTCCAGATTAGCAATCCTAAACTTATCGCATTAATAAAAAGAAAAAAAGCATTAAATCAGCCATTCATTGGTCTATTCATGAGGAAAGATACTACGTAAGTAAAAAATACTTATATAATTTTAATTTAATTTAATTTAATTAACTATTTACTTGGCTTTAGAACTACTGCTAACATAATAAGTGATATTAATGAAGTGTATGATATTGGGTCATTAGGAAGAATCAATGAAATGCGAGAATTTGGAGATAAATTACATATGCTTGTTCAAAGTTTCAGAAGGATTAAGCTGACTAAACCATATTTTGAAGATCAAGATATAGATAAAGGTAAAAAAAATATGCATGTGTTTGTAAGTTTTTATTTATTTAGAAACATAAACACAATTAATAGTAACAAGTGATGTCAATCGTCGTCCAAAACGTCAAACACGTTCTAAAACTGTTACAAATGCTCAAGAATCATCAGATCCTGCTAAAGTACAACCTGAAGTTTTGATGGTAGAAGTAGAAAATATTAAAGACCAACCTTATGAGTCAACAATGGAAGTTAAAGTACATACATAATATTTATTTAGTTAACATAATATTTAGTTTTAATTAAATAATTTCCTCTTAGGCACTTTCTCAAGAAATTATTAAAACTATTCAATCTATAATTAGTATAAATCCCATATACAGAGAAATATTGCACCCTATGTTGCAACATGGCAATGTAGCAGATGATCCCTCATATCTATCAGATGTTGCTGCTGCTATAACTGAATGTGAAACTAAAGAATATCAAGAAATTTTAGAAGAAACTGATGTATGCATTAATTTGTAATTCATATTAGTTTTTAAGTCAAAATAGAAGTTATAATTCCAAATCTTAAAAAAAAAAAAATCGTTTTTAGGTTCCTAAAAGACTTCTACTGTCTTTGAGCTGTTTAAAAAAACTTTTGGAACTCAGTGAAATTCAAATCAAAATTAGTAAAGAAGTAGATGAGAAAGTAAAACAACAACATCGAAAATTTATTCTCCAAGAGCAATTGAAAGTAATAAAAAAAGAACTTGGTTTAGAAAAAGATGATAAAGACTCTATTGTTGAAAAATTTAGAGAACGAATCAAAGTGAGATAGTTGCTTTTATCTAAGTAATTTTCAAAAACTACTCTCATAGTCATAAAATATTATTTTAAGTTAAGTGCCCAATTTATACAGATACCTTCAAGTTACTAATCTTTTTAAAGACTATTTTAACAATATTCTACAGCTCACATCAATATTAATAATAATTATTATTATATTATAGAGTTGTATATTATAATATACCACTCTCAAATATTAAAGACATTGTTGATATGTCAGCTATTACTCTCTTAGTCAAAAAAAAATTCACAAAAAAGTAATTATTTTAAGAAAAATTGAGTGATTAGCATTAAAAAAAATCACTCTGTATACTAAAAAAAACTAAAATACTCTCTAATTATCATATATTATTGTAGGACAAAAATGTACCTGTTAAAGTTATGGAGGTAATTGATGAAGAATTAACCAAGCTATCATTTTTAGAACATCATTCATCTGAGTTCAAGTAAATTTTTTACTCAGAATTTTCATGTATTTTTTATAATAATAATTTTTTTTTTTCACTAGTGTAACAAGAAATTATCTTGATTGGCTTACTCAATTACCTTGGGGTGCTTCAAGTGATGAAAATTTTGATTTAGAAAGAGCATCAAAAATATTGGATCAAGATCATTATGGAATGGATGATGTAAAAAAACGCATATTAGAGTTTATTGCTGTTAGTAAATTAAAAGGAACAACACATGGTAAAATTCTTTGTTTCCATGGACCTCCTGGTGTTGGTAAAACTAGTATAGCTAAATCTATTGCAAGAGCTCTAAATCGAGAAGTATGTTTAATTAATATATTTTTATGATTATTATTATTATATGAATATATTAAGAAATATTTATTTTTAGTACTTTAGATTCAGTGTTGGAGGTATGACTGATGTAGCAGAAATTAAAGGTCATCGTAGAACTTATGTTGGTGCTATGCCAGGGAAAATGATTCAGTGCTTGAAAAAAACGTCTACAGAAAACCCTTTAGTACTAATTGATGAAGTTGATAAAATTGGAAGGTTGTTGTGATTATCATATAGTATTAATTGATATTTCAATTACAATTATATATTTAAATTTTTCACTTATCATGTTATGATATATTTAAAAACAGAGGACATCAAGGTGATCCATCATCAGCATTATTAGAAATGCTTGACCCTGAACAAAATGCCAACTTTTTGGATCATTATTTAGATGTAGCTGTAGACCTTTCTAAAGTATTGTTTATTTGTACTGCAAATGTGATAAATACAATTCCTGAACCTCTTCGTGATAGAATGGAACTAATAGATGTATCAGGATATGTAGCTGAAGAAAAAATGGCAATAGCCAAACAATACTTAATACCCCAAGGTCTAAAAGCTACGGGGTTAACTGAAAATCAAGTAATTAAATAAATGTTAAATTTTTTGTTATATTTTTAATTTTATTATTTTTTCTTAGGTAGAAATTGTTGATGAAAGTTTGACAACTTTAATTAAATCTTACTGTCGTGAAAGTGGTGTTCGAAATCTTCAAAAACATATTGAAAAAGTATTGTTTTACTCAAAATTAGTTTTTGAAATATTGTTAGTTAAAAGCTATTTGCTACAAGGAACAATATACTTACTTTTCAGGAGAGCCAAAACATTATTTTGCTTTAATTTAAAAATAGTATAACTTTTATACTTTTATAAAAACCCTTTAATTTTTTTTATGTATATAATCATGTATTAATCTGATGATATTAATCTTTAAGATAAATTTTATTTTTTTTATTAGTTTTTCATTTTTTAGTATCTTACATTAGTTTCTTAGTGTGTACATCAAAATATAAAAAAATATGGTGCTTAACATAACAATTTTAATGTTGCTTAAAATTCACTTAATTAATTAGAAATAAATTTACATCATATTTTGGCACTTACAACACTTTTTTTTTATATCTACTAAATTAATATTGTTTACAGCACAAAAATTAATCATTGATAATTTTGACTAAAAATGATATTTTTACTAAATGTAAACACTATATACAATTTACACATTGTCATCTACATAACTATTGACACAGCAAATAGCTATTTAACCGACAATATCATATCTTTATATTAATATTGATTTTAATAATTTTGTGTATTATCTTCTAGATATTACGAAAAGTAGCATTAAAAATAGTTAAAGGTGAAGATGAAAAAGTTACCTTAACAAAAGATAAGTTATATGACTTTGTGGGTAATCCTGTTTTTACTAAAAATAGAATGTATGAAATTCCTGAGCCTGGTGTTGTAATGGGATTAGCTTGGACTGCCATGGGTAAATGTATTATTAAATATAATTTCCTGTGAGCTAATTTTTTTATTGATCATTGTAGGAGGTACTATGATGTATGTGGAGACAGAATGGACAAAAGATCCAAAAAGTGTAACTGAAAAAGATAAAGCAATTGGCTCTATCATGTTAACTGGTCGCTTAGGCGAAACTATGCAAGAATCTGCTAAAACTGCTTATACTGTAGCAAGAAAAATTTTAAATGAAATTGATCCAGAAAATGTAACCCTGTTAACGGGTAATGTGCATTTACATGTTCCTGAGGTTGGTTAAAAAAAATATTTTATATACTACTTAAAATAAAATTTCCAGGTGGTCCACAATATCTTAATATATCTAATAGTTTTTGATATACTAAGAAAACACATTCTTTTCGGGCTAACTATTGAGATTACAGGTATGTAATTTTTTCCGTGAAAACTATAGCATTTGAATGAATGCTTTTAATTATTGAACTTAACAATAGAATAAAACAAATTGATACTGAGTTATAAACTAATACAATTGTTAAGTTTAGTTACAAGCATTCATTCAAACGATTATATATTTTATGGAATAAATTAAAACCTATAATCTCAATAGTAGGCGTGAATAGAATTTTTGTTTCTACCTTTTCCTCAATATATATTTCAATATTATATTATATATATGTTTATTACTGTAAAATAAACACATGACAAATGAAAAAACATCATATATAACCAGTACCTTCTCAATTTCTCCTAATAGTTTCTCCTAAAAAAAAAATAAGAAATGCAAAATATTCATTAGGTTAAGTTATTATATTTGCCAAAATATTATGGATCACTCTACATAATTAAATTAATAAGAAAAATTTTAAATATATCATAATTAATTTTAATAATATTAGGGTGCTACACCTAAAGATGGACCAAGTGCTGGATGTACTATTGTTACTGCACTACTATCACTAGCCTTAAACAAACCTATTCATAAAAATATTGCCATGACTGGTGAAATATCATTGAAAGGAAAAATTATGCCAGTTGGTGGAATAAAAGAAAAAACTATTGCTGTAAGTAATTAATTAGTTCTGGTTTAACTGATTAAACTAATTACGCGAATAATAGTTTTTATTGTATTTTTTTTTAAGGCAAAAAGAGAAAATATTGGTTGTTTGATACTTCCTGAAGAGAACAAAAAAGATTATGATGAATTACCAAAATATATAACAGAAGGGCTGGATGTTCATTTTGTTTCCTATTATAAGGAAATATATAATATAGTGTTTAAAGACTGCTAAAATGATATACCTTATTGGCATTTATTTGTAATATTAGTAGTTTATCTATTTTATTAATATTTGTGTATAGAACTTAACACCTATTCTGATATATTATTTTTTATGTGAATATTCCATTTTTGTTATATGCTGTTTTAATAGAAGAGTATAGTTATTTAACATATTATTTATTTTTTATTTATATTAACTATTTTTTTCCAAATTATAAATTTGTAATATGTTAAAAAATAATTCAAATATCATGAAATTACTGATGAAGTCTAAATACTTCAATAGAAATTATGGTTTATGAGTTTCATAAGGGGTTATTTCATAAATTAAATTCATAGCTTATGTTTGTATCACTGTTGATTGATTTTTATCAAGAGATCGTTTTGAATCGAGCTCTATTAGAACATTTAAACTTCAGACCAAAATATATCATTAACTTCACTAGTTTTAAAAATGATACTGGCTTAGAAATAAACAATGGTGGAATGATTAGGGGTGCTACTCTTCTCCCATCGAAAATGTAAAGGATTTTATGATAGTGACTAACTGTAAACACAAATAAGTGTTTTTTTTTTTACTTCCACATTGTAAGACAGACGACAGTTACTTCTTATATCTCAGTTTCTAATTTAATAAAACAGCTGATAATTCTTTTATTCTGATAAGTGATAATATTTTGCCGCCAAAATGTTCAAGGCCAACCAAGGTGATTAGTATTTTCATGATTTCAATTAGCCGCTTGTCAATGCTAAGTATTTAAGTTGTCGTTTTGATTTAGTATGTATTTTAAAAACAAATCAAGAACATAAATAGGACGTAAATTTTAAATTTTTATTTGGTTTTTGTATTATAAATTATTAACAGAACTTGTGTAATAGTATTGATATAGTAAAAATAAATCATGAAATTAGTAATTCCTGAAATTTCGTGGCACAATCGTGATCCTGTTCTCAGTGTTCACTTCCAACCGACTTGTAATGATGATTTTTATAGATTAGCTACAGGTGGATCAGACTCTCATGTTTTTGTAAGTGAATATTTTTTGTAATAATGAAGAAAACAAATCAATTACAGATACGTAACCAAAAAATATCTCTTAGAAACCCTTCCATAAGTTTCAATAATTTTTTTCCTATAAAGTTTTATGAAAGCATCTCCATAACAATCCTAACTAGATAGTATCCCATTTTAAAAATTATTCTTTATTTGAAATTTACTATAAAATATCTAATTGTCTAAAATGTATTTATAAGCTATAGTAAGTGTTTGGTACTCAGTAAAAATAATTATACTACAAATTTTACTTCATACCTGATTAAATAATATTGTATCAAGAATAAAATCATTTTTTTTTTAGATTTGGCGCATTAAACTTGATGGTTCAAATGTTAATGTTGAGTTTGCAGCTGACTTGACTAAACATCAGAGAGCAGTTAATACTGTACGTTTTTCTCCTAATGGCCAATGGTTAGCTACAGGAGATGATGGTAATAGTTCAATATTTTAAAAGATCAATATCAGTGTTTATTTAAAAGTCTCATAATATGATCTCTTTAGAATCTGTAATTGTTCTATGGAAATTTAAACCTGAAAATGGGCCTGACCAACGACCAGATTTGTTAGAAGACAATGACGCAAAAGATCTTGAAAAATGGACATGCCATTGTGTTTTAAGGGGTCATCTAGAAGATGTTTATGATTTATCTTGGTCACCAGATTCTAAAAAACTCATATCTGGAGGTGTAGATAATAAAGCAATTATCTGGGATGTTGATAATGGTAATTTTATTCATAAGAGTTTTTATTTGTTTTTCAAGTTTTATATTTTAAGTTTAATTTGTATGTTAACCTAAGTCATATTTATTATTTTAGGCCGATACAAAGCAATACTTGATGATCATAAAGGTTTTGTTCAAGGTGTTGCTTGGGATCCATTAAATATATATGCAGCTACATTAAGTAGTGATCGGTTAGCTAATTCATTTAAAATTAAATAAAAATTTAATTTTGCTATTTTAAATTTTTGCCTCTAGAACTTTAAGAATATTTAACACTTCAAATAATAAAATTATGACCAGATGTGACAAAGCTGTTCCTATAGACAAAAATATTGAAAAAGAAGAAATAAAGAGCAGACTATTTCATGATGATACGTTAAAGTCATTTTTTCGTCGTATTGCGTTTTCACCAGATGGTCAAATTTTAGTTACTTCATCTGGTATTCTAGAATCTGTTGATGAAGAAAACAAAACTAAACATACCACAAATGTTAGTTATGTTTTTGCTAGAAAATCATTTTCTAAACCTGTTCTGTATATTCCCTCATTGGATCAATTCTCAATTGCTGTACAATTTTCACCAATTTTGTATCAATTAAAAGATAATACTCAATCTGTATTTGACTTACCGTACAGAATGATTTATGCTATTGCTACTAATTCAAGCATTTTGTTGATGGACACACAGCACGCTGCTCCTTTTGCTTATATTGGCGATATTCATTATACACGATTAACTGATCTTTCGTGGTATATATGTGTTCAATTTTTATAATAATTTTAATTATTAATTATTGTTACAACTTCAATATTTATTTTTAAAAATAGGTCTTCTGATGGTCGTTTGTTAATAGTTTCTTCATCAGATGGATTTTGTTCAATATTAAGTTTTAGTCAAGAAGAACTTGGAATACCATTTACAGAATCTATGGATATTGTAACTATGGAAATAGATGAAACTGCTCAAGAAAGTCAAGAAGCGAAAAATTCACATAAGGAAACACCAACAAAATTTGAAGTAAAAGAAGAAAAAGATATTAAACAACTTATTGACTTATCAGAACCTCCAACAAAAAAAAGAGTACAATTAGTTACACTTTCTAGTCCTAAAAACAAAAAACATTTTAACAAGTAACAAAATGATTTTTCCTATTTATTTTTACTTTATTTTGTAAGATTAACATTTATAAATTTTCATAAAATAAATATTTTATATACATTATTAATCTTGGTCATCAAATACAATTTTTTTCCCTTCGAACTTGGCTAGAGACTTTTGTTTGCGCTTAGCTTCCCAAGAAGGATGTAACACATTTTCTATATGATCTACTGGATTTCTTCTTTCTCTTCTATTAGCAAATGCATTTTGTTTATTAACTACTATTTTTTTGCCTTTAATGAAGACTTCTTTGGCTGAAATCTTATATTCTACTTTTGAAGGTTCATCAAAACTTTTTTCTTTCAAAGGAGGTGGTTTATACACTGATTTGTATTCCTTATCATCAGTTGTCATAAAAAATGAATCTACCGATTGACAAACAGGTTCAATTTCTTCAATATTCCTTTTCTTTTCAGGTACAATATGTTTATTTGTTTCAAAATTGGTTTTCCTTTTATTAGCTTTATTAATTTGAACATTTTTATTACTATTTTTTATAATTGATCTAGGTACTTCTACCAGCAAATCTAAATTACTTACAACAGATGTATTAGTTTTACTTTTGTTTGATTGTTGGTTATCATCACCTCGAGCACAGTCACTATCACTATTACTACTTATTTTGCTTAAATTATCAGAAACAATACTATCAGTACATGTTTCAGTTGATTCTACTTTTTCAGTTATTTTATCTTCTTTTATTAAACTATTAGTAAGTTTTTTTATTGTATCTGTATTCACTTCATTTTCTTCTAAATTGTTAATTTTATTACAAACATCATGAATAATAGTCTTTTCTTCTTTTTTGTTTACACAATTTTCTCTTGTTACATTATTACTATTCTTACTTTTCTGATTAGGTTTCTTTTTTAATTTATGTCTTGCTCCCAAATCATTTAGTAAATCCCTTAATGTTGATTTCCAATCTAAATATTTGTCCCTAAATATTTTTATTGAATTGTCAATAAATTTATGTCCTGATAATCTAGCTAAAGCTCTATGTTCTAATGTAGTTTCAACATTGTTTAAAATATCAGCAACGGGTGTTTCATTTAGTAATGCATATTTTGAAACTTCATCATCATTTAATTTCTGTAAATTTTACACATTAAAAATTTGTAAATATACAATTATTTTTAATTAATATCACTTACCTTGATATATAGTATTTCATTTACCAATCTTTCAGATTTTTTTTTATTTTTATCAATTTGTTCGTCTGTACCTTTTTTCCCCTTTAGCTTTTTAGATTCTCTTGTTAATTTATGTATTAAGTGTACTCTGGATTTGCGAACTATGTGCCTCATTAACACTATCTAAAATATCACATAAAGTGAAATGCGAAGAAATTTTAAATAATTTATTCACCATGTTTTTATTTTTAATGTAATATACTAATATAAAATACAGCTACCTGGTTATTCAGAGAGAATTTTGTTAGTGATTCCATTATAACTAGGATCAAATAAGGACAGAATAAATAGCTATTTTATGCTATAATTTTAAGATAGTGTAAAAGAACGCTAAATAAACTATTGAAATTTTATATGAATGCATACAAGTAATTTAAAATATCCTGGTTGTAATCATATAATCTACGTAACCTTAAAATAATCGATTTAGAATTGTTTCGATAACATTTGACTAAATTTATAATCACAAGAGTTCTCTAGTAGTAATATTCAATAAATATTATTCATGTTGATAATAATTTTTCATTTTTATGGGTAATAGCTGTAGCTTAAAGTTATAGATAATTCTATCTAAATCACAGATAATAAAAAAAAAATTCTGTATTATCTCTTTATCTGATACTTATATCTCAGACTATATGAAATTTTTCGTATATACTGTGCTTAGATTAACAATTGGTGCGTTAAATGAGTTAAAAATTATTTTTCAATATAATTTTTGCGCACTGTTATTTTATTATTACTGAAAATAAAATTTTCTATTTAATCCAAAAATATCTAAAGGTATCCTTAAAATTATGTTATTTTTTGTGTGGTAATCCTTGGCAATAATTACAGTATCCCATGAGATTCGTTCCATAATAAAAACACAACTTCAACGCACAAGCGTATTATATCTTAAGCATAATTGGGTGTAACTTTACGCACGCGTATAGGTAGATTGTAATCTATCTTAAATAACTAGGTTTAGTAACACATTCACTACCCTTAATAATCCACCCCTTAATGGTTTTTACACATTACTTATAAGATGAAATAGCGCTAAATTTTTATTTACATTCTCAGTTGTAAAAAACACCAATTTTGAATAATGTAAATTAAGTATTATTATAAGGAATTTATTCAAAAATTTTAGATCGATTTGTTTTGATTTCTTATTATAAAATAATTTATTTTAATTAATTAAAAAATTAGACAATCTTTGTTAGAAATAATTTGCGAACTTTTATTCAACTAATGAGTTCCTCAGCTCCAACTAACAGTTCCTCTCTAGGGTAAGATATTTCCATCTAAAATTTAAACACTAAAAAATTATAATCTCGATTATTAATTCAGAAAAAATTTGGATACTGATTATTCACTTGATTTGTATGTCATTGATGGACAGTTGGATCATTTTATTGAAAATTTGATTCAAAATGAATTTGATGTAGTTCAGGATCATGCTTTTGTTAAAAATAGTTCTATTGAGTATGTATCAATTATATTATTTTGTGTTTCATCATAGGTGGAATTATGAGGGCAAGTCTCTCCCTTCTCAAAAAATTGTCATATCCCCTTTTAAATTCAAAAATATAATATGTATTTTTATTTAAAAATATTTATTTATGAAGTGAAAAATAAATTTCACACCCTTAAAATTTTGTTTAATTTTGCTTATATGCAGTATAATGAATGCTTAGCAAAGTTGAACATGTTAGTGAATTTTTTATTATGTTAAGTTAAAAGGCAAGAGAAAAAAAAAAGACTATATAGTTAATGTAAAAATTTTGTGATTATATTATTAAATAATAATAAATTTAAAGTTTTAATTTTTACACTCAATAGAAATTACACATTTTTATATTATAAATAGATTTTTATTAGTTTGTATTTAACTAAAGAAAACTTGTATTATAATATTTTATATTATATTGACCATGAATTATGCTTCAGTGAGCAGGTATTAGGGTTGAATTTCATTCCACCTATACAGGTTTTCCCTTCTCTAAAACAATTTACTTACTTGAGAGATAATTAAATATTAATCATAAGTAAAAACTAATGTTTTTATTACAGTTATAACACAAATTCATTTTCTGTTAATCAAAATGACAATTTTTCGCCAATCGGCTATCAAAAATCAATAGATGATGTTATATATTTTATAGCTAAAAATGCACAAGTATTTAAGTGTGACACATGTGATAAACATTATTCAAATAAATTTGATCTTATCAAACATGAAAGAATTCATACAAAAATTTTCAACTGTTTATTATGTAAAAGTCGTTTTTCTAACTCTTATGGACTTTCTCGGCATATGAGAACACACCGTGGAGATAAACGCTATCGTTGTGCGGTGTGCAGTAAAGCATTTCATCAACCTGGTCATTTAACTGCTCATGTTAGAATACATACTGGTGAAAAACCTTATACTTGTGCTGTTTGTAATAAAACATTTGCTCACTATTCAAATCTAATTACTCATCGTAAGATACATGGCCAAGATCGACCATATGAATGTGAAATATGTGCCAAAAAATTTGTGCGTCCCTCCAACCTAATTGAACATAGAAGAATACACGGTGGCAATAAGCCATATGGTTGTGACATGTGTGAAAATAGATATACTAGAAACTCTCATTTAATTGAACACAGAAGAATTCATACTGGAGAGAAACCCTACAAATGTGATGTTTGTGAAGAAAAGTTTGCTAAATGTTCTGCATTAAATAAACATAGGAAAAGGTTACACAAATAATTCATATTGAATGTTAATTATAATTTCATATTTTATAAATAGACTCTATTTCAAAACTAAATATTAACAATCATTAGTTTATAGATATTATTTAATAATGAACTTAATAACAAATATTATACTTACACGAATGATTGAAATAATTATTTCTATTAATTATCCTATTTGAAATAAATATAAAAATATCTAAGATTTTTTATTTTTAAATAACTTAAGTAAATGTTACATTGGCATGTCAGAATAACAAGTAGCTAAATTATTAATTATTTTAATATTTAAATCGTTAATAGATTAGTACAACTAAAAATTTTGCAATTAATATAATAATTCTTCAAATTGATTATAATAAGTAGTTTTAATAATTATTTATTTTTTTACCTATATTTATAAACCACCCTGGTCTTTGATTTTTGGAAATTTGACTGTTTTTATGCATTCAATTCAATACCAAAACATAATTGCTATTGGTTTTTTAAGTAATTAATTGAATTTTATAACATATAAATTGAAAAAAAAATTAACTTCTTGGCATTATAATTAATATTATCTAAAGCTCATGATCAAATTCTAATTTTTATATTAATCTACACATTAACTACTAAGAAATTTGTGTACATTCTATGTGACTTTGTAAATCTACAATAATGTTGTGCTCTAATATATATATACATGTAAGTGTGGTTTAATTTAATTAATTAGTTATATGTATTACTAGATATCAGGACATTATATGGTTTACTTTAGTCATACTAAGTACATAAATGGTAAATAAGTATTCATGTTTGTTTTTTTAATTAATGTATTTAAATTAGAAATTTAGTTTTTTTAAGTAGTAGGGTATGAGTTTGCCTAGAACAAAAAATGTTCTTTTATTACTATGTATACTTATGATAAATTTTCACGTAGTTGGAATGTCTCAGAAATAGTTCAAACAAATTTTATAAATGCATAAAATGTCCAAATCTTATTTATCACTATTTTCCAAAATTTTCAGTTTTCATTAAAGAATTATCTGGTTCAATTTATATCAGTTAATTCTCTAAATTTTTATTATTTAATCAAACTACCAAGAAGTTCATTAATAGTTTCATAATTGTAAAATTCACACAAATTTTATAAATTTGCTACATTTTTATTGTGGCTGTTGTATATATAAATAATCAAAACGGGTATGTTTTTAATTATTGATTAGTGAATAAGTATAAAAGTTAAGTTTGACCTGGAGATGTTTTTGATTATAATATGGGTCATATTTAAAATTATCAGATGATTATAACAAGTATTCAAATGTAAACCAAGCTAATATACTAGAAATAATTTTAACAAAACTGAAACATTAATATTGTGATATTTTTATAAATTGAAATTATGAATTTTAGGTTTTAAAATGTAACAGTCTATTTTCCTATTACCACATTTGTTAATAAATTTGGTTTTAAAGAGATTTAAAAACACAAAAATTATTATTTTTAAAGACTTATCAACTAAAAAATTTGGAATTATAAAATTTTTATTTAAGATAGAAACACTAATATTATATTATTAGCTATGTTATTTTTCCTCACCTTAATCCCAGCTACTTGAGGTCGACCAATATTATATAATTAACTATAAGTTAGAAAAAAATAGTTACTTGTAATATAATATACTCCAACTTTTATATGATATATGAATAAAATTCCGGAATAACTAAATTTAATGTTGGATTTTTTTTTAATATGTATCACTAATATTTTTTATCTTAGTTATAAAGATTTAATAGTAAACCTTTGTGACTAAAAATTAATAAAATTCACCTTTAAACTGAGTTTAGATGCTAAGTATTTTACATCGACCCTTATTAGGGTAATAGTCATAAGCAAAATATTCATTTTAATCTAGAAACTGAAAATTATATTTGAAATTTAAAATAATTTATGATCAATCAAACTAATGATTTATAATCAGCCAAAATATTTTAACCTTTGTAGCCCTAAATAAACTCATATAATAAGATATTGATATGTTACCATGATTTTGAGGTATAACCTAGACTGATTTTTTAATTTATGTAATTATATGATATTTATCATATATCCAATTACTTATAATAATAAATCATTAAATATGTAACTAAACCAAAATCATTTACCTTATTATTACATTTAATAAAATTCCTTTATAAAAACAATTTTAATATATAAGAATTATATATATTATATATTTATTATAGTAAGTATTTAATAATTAATATTATTATGTATCGCTGCATTTTAAAATAAAAATAAAAATTAGCTTCAAAATTGTTTGTTTTAATAATGCAAAAATGATTATTATTGTGCTTTAAACTAACCAATTCATACTGTCTTAATCCTGTCCTCATGATAACTATGTATTTATTGTTTTAATACATAATATAAAGTAGATGGATATACATGATTGGTATTTATGAATATATTTAGGGTTATCAAATTTCTATAATTAATTAGTGATTGTTCAATTTAAAGCAAAAGTCAATATCCATGGTTTAATATTTAAGATTTCAAAAAGTATAAACAAAATATGTTTTAAAGCTCCTTAGGTACAAATTTTAATGTTGAAATTAATTACTCTATACTTTTTTTCTAGTGTTTTATTTTATTGTACAGTTAATATAGTTTAATTATATAGTAGCTAGAACTAAAAAATTTAGAAAGTCTAAAAAACAAAATTATATTTAGGAATTTGTCTTTAATATTTTAATAAATTAATGGCTATGATTGCTTTGGAAAATAAATATATGCCATTATATTTTTAGTTTCTTTTATTATTTATTTTAAATATATATACAATAAATATATAATAAATTTTTAACAGTCATTTATGGTAATAAATATAATTTGAACTTTACTATAACTTATCGCACAAAAAAAGATTGTAACTCAATGAAAATATTACACAACATCAAATAAGCCAATCCAAAAATAAAATAATCTTACTTTAAATAATGCCCAATGTTTTTTAATTTTAATACTTAATTCCGTCATAAAAGATTTAGGTGTTTGTTTTTCATACACTGTATTTATACAACTAACAGTCATAGGTCGTAAGGAAGTCAATCTATAAAAAAATTGGGTTAAAATTAAATAAATTAAGTTTTGAAGAGTAATTACTTAGAATGTGTTCCTAAAGTTGTATCAATCCCACGTATTAGATCATTAGTTTTAAGAAGAAGCAAAATTTGTGGATTGACAGTTTGAAGAATATATAAAGTGTCTGTAAGTATCATAGGAATATCTGACTGAAATTGTTCTCTCTGAAAAAAATATTGTATTACACTTCATAGATATACAGAGTGATTGATTTATAGCTTAAAGTACTAAAAATTTCGAAAAAAAGAATGTTTTATTTTGTTTATTTGTTTCTTGATTTGGAGTAAAATATTAACAAATTTTTACAAATTAAAATAACAACAATAAAACTTTTGGAAGTTATACACATTTTTTTATGTATTTTAGAGGAGCAAGATACAGATTATATTTTTATTATTACCAATCACTTTGACATGCTACTCTTACCACCTAAGTATAAAAAATATTCTGAACTACTAGTTCACAATTTGTTATCAATCAATCATTTTCTATTATATAAACTAGTTAAATATATATGTAGCCATTTAAAAAAATAAAGTTAGTATTTCTATAAGGGGTATACCTAAAAAATATCTAACTACTAAAAAATTGAGAAATAACTGCTTAAATAAGTCAAAAAAACAATTTACTTAGGTATTATTGTTTAAAAGAAATCTAATGGTCAATGATAAATCAATCACTCTGATCATATAAAATATACTTCAGCTAATAATATAAACAAACTTCTTCTTTAGTAATTTTTTTAGTTACAATGCCATCTTGAATAGAATCCCAAGTACGTCCAGCTATCATACATACTAATAATCCATACATTTCTTTAACTCCTAATTTTGTACAATACTTTTTCATTTGATCGTGATTTTTATCTAATATACTTATCCATAATTTAGCATATGTACGTCTAAAACTGTCTGTTAGAGTCTGTAAAAATATTTTTATTGCAATACAAAAAAATATTATAATTTATTATTCTAACTTACAGCATACAATCCATGATCTAATAATATAAGATTAAGTTTTCCATTTTCATCTTTTTTCACCAATAGGTTTCCAGGGTGTGGATCACTATGTACAAAACCATTTTTAAAAATCATTTCACTATATAAGTTACCAATCTTATCAGATATTTCATCAATATTGATCCTACATAAAGAAGCATATTATAAATAATACAAGCAAATTATAAATAATAATGTTAATAGTAACACCGATATTATATCTGTAATTCAACTAAAGAATTGCTAATGCTTCAGTTAATTGACAATTTTGTGTTCTATTACTAACCAAATTTTAAAATAATTTATAATAATTACTTGCCTTTATCACAACTACTTGAGGTCGCCCACCTTAATCCTAAACTTCCACTAGACACGATTATCCTACATCCAGCCGTCCTCATATCACATTCAATAACATTCCTCTATCTCTTTTATGGCCTTCCTTTACCTCTTTCCTTCAACTTTCATTTTTATAACTGTTCCTAAATACTTAAAAATTTCCACCTCTCCAATCACCTCCTTACTTATTGTCACTGATATCCTCATTACACCTACCTTGTGTTGTCCTTTGTCAAACTAGTGCACTATATCTCTGTCTTACTCCTACTTATTCTTAATCCCTTTCCTTCAAGAGCTGATCTACATACCTCTAGCCTTTAATTGATTTCCTCCCTATTTTCTCCTATTAACAATGTATTGTCAGGGAACAACATGCATCACAGTACCTCTCCTTGTATTTCTTTAGTAATTTCATACATCACAATAGAATGTAAGAAAGGGCTTGAGACAGAACTTTGGTGCATTCCTACTCTTACCCTAAAATCTTCTGTTACTCCGCCCACACTTTTTACCCTGGTACCAGTGTCATCATATATATCCTCCATTATATTAATGTACCTTTTTGGGATTCCTTTTCTCATTAATACTTCTTTCGGTACTCTATCATACGCTTTCTCCAAATCTATAAATATCATACACAGCTTTTTCTTCTTTTCTCTATACTTTTCAATTAGTTGTCTTACAGTGGCTCTATCGTTGACTCATCAGGCATTAATACAAACTGATTTTTAGATACCGATGTCTCATTTCTTATTCTCTAATGTATTTCCTTTTCCCAAATTTTCATACTATGACTCATAAGCTTTATGCCTCTATAATTTCCACACTCATGTATGTCACCTTTACCTTTAAATATCGACACCACTATACTATTCTTCCATTAATTTGGAATATTCCCTTAAAAACGATTTTATTTAAAATCCTTCAACAACCTTTTGCCAAAACCGCCTAATATTTTCCATATTTCTATTGGCACTTGTCCTACTACTATATTCTTTTTTTTTTTATGGCACAGCTTCCCATACCTCTTTCTCACTAATATAATCTACCAATTCCTCGTTTTATGAAATATTCTTTAATGTCTCTCTTAGATATTCTTCATTCAGTAATTTTTCAAATTACTCTTTTTAACGTTTTTTTTTTTTTTTACATCATCATCGCTTGTTAGCACTCTCTTATCATCAGTCTGTATACACCATACATAGTGATAATCTTTAGACTGTATTTTTCTTATTTTTCCAAGTTCATAGACTTCCTTTTTACTTTTCTTTGTATCTAGCTCTTAAACTTTACCTTACTTACTTCATACTTGGCTTCAATACACAAATGTTTATACTCCATCCAATATTCTCTATTTTTGCTCTTTTGCATACTTTGAACTACTATTTCTTACTCTCTACACTGTTCTGTTCACCCAAGTTTTAAAATATATTCAATTTATTTTTAAAGAGTTTTAATACATAAAATAAACTATCTTCAACTTAACTACATAATATCTTGTTAACAAATAGACAGAGTCTCTAAAATTGCGTCTACAATAAGAACTAGTCTTTATGAGAGAAAAAGTTTTATAATTTTTATATTATAAAAAAAATAAGTAGTTTTTTAATTAATTCTTCTATAGGGAATACTTTTACACATAAAAATGTTCCCTAATTGTATTTTATATTAAGGATACTAAATTCATTTGAAGCATAGTCCATTTGTTAAACTATTTATACATTTTATATCCCCGTACTAATATTAAAAATGTATTTTTCTATACTGGGTTACATAACTTTCTCTTTTTCTATGATAAGAATAAGATATCATTGAATATAGTTGGTGTATAATAAAATTTTAAAGCTTTTTTTAAATATTACTTAGATTTCTTTAATCAAATTAACAGATATATATCAATAATATACAATGAAAATATTTACTTATTTTGTTTAATGTATTCAATATCATTAACTTGACCGCCCTCCAAAAATTCTAATGTTAATACTCTAGAGGAACTAAAATTTTCATAAATTTTTGGTATCTAAATATACAACATAAAAATATATTTTTAGCTTGTTAAAAATAACTTTAATGTTTTGCAAAGTTTATAATACTTCGTTATAAATAAATAGTTACTTTTAGCCATGTAAAGTGTTTAAACATTGAACGAATAGTTTCTGTATTTTTTGCTTCAATAGTAAAATCTAATTCTTTAGGCATATTTTCTTTAGTTTGTTTTACAAGCCATTGAAATCGAAAATCAGGAAAAATAATAGAACCAATTTTTACCATACCCTAAATAAAAGAAGTTTATACATTAATTATAAATAGAAATTTATTATATTTTTTTAAAAATTAAATACAACACAAGATAACAAATTCAAAATAATTATATTGAGGTCATTTTACTCTTCAGAAAAATATAAATTAACTTTCTTTTTGCATTTTTTAAGACCTAAAAATTATAATAATAAATAAAAACTTAGTTGGTATTTACTTCAATAATTGCTATATCTAAACTAGCATCTCCATGAACATATGAATGTTGTACTTTTATTGCTACTTTTTCTCCAGTACACTTTAGCTTTGCTTTATGAACCTGAGCTAATGAAGCAGCGCCAAGAGGTTTGGGATCTATTTCACTAAATATCTCATTGACCTATTAAAAATTAACAAAAAAATAAAAATAATATTATAAATATACCTTCAAATAATTATATTACATCTTGTTTCAAATCTTCTTCTATAACTTTATAAATTTGGGACAATGGGGTAATTGGTGCATTGCTATGAAGTACTTTTAAAGTTTCAGTATATTCTTTTGGAAAAAGATTTTCTAAAGCTCCAATATGTTGTCCAATTTTTACATAAACACCTTTATTAGAGTAACATAACTGAAGTAATAGTTCAGCTCCTTTTTTATGAGCCTGAATTACAATAAAATATAAGCAACCAAAAACAAAATTGAAATATATAATACACATTTTTATATTAATAATATTTTTTAATACCTTAGATCTAATTTCTTGATAATTTGGTAATGTTTTATTCACAGATGGAGCATAAAGAGTAGTTTTATAATGTACAATAACACGTAACCCCTGTAATAAAAAAAGAACCCTGTTAAAATATGTAAATTTATAAAATAATGTACATACTGTAATTGCTGCACGTCCCAATCTCACAATACCAATAGAATTAACATTTAACCCATTATCATAATAAGATATTGCTGTAGCTGTCACTCCACTAGTTAAACCCAAACCAACAATTCTCTTAAACATTCTATACCAATACAGAAAACTTCTCTAATAGTGAATAATTTGGATACGACATATGTTTGCAGAAATAGATTATTTCAGTTAAAAAATAACATAACTAAAATAATTAAATTAATGGTATTAATAAAAATGTTCATAGCTATAAAATTTTTAATTTGTAAGAATGAATTTTTAAATAATTCAACTACTAGATCATAATGAAAAGCTAAATTGTATTTCATCACCGTAGTCAACTCTTTTTCATTATATTACGGTCTTAGTGACCTTGACCGTAACTGATAACAATTCATTAAAATTATTTGATAGAACCAAAAGAGGAATATCACGATTATATATCGAGGGTGATATCTAGTCGTACTTCAATAGATAAGAGTAGAACTTTTTAAAAAATGAACAAAATGATTGAAATTTCAAAAAAATTACAAAATTTAAAAATCGCTAATTTTTTCAATTTTTTTTACTTAAAACTGTTATAACATTTTTAAAAATGACCAAATCAATATAATTTTTTATTTTATAGATGCATGATGTCTTTACCTATTATTTGGTATATTTTTTTTATAAATCATAACACTTTACCTCCCAACAGGAGGGCATTTAAAATGACAACATTTTCAAAAAAAATTAACTTTTTTAATTTAACTCTTGAAAGTGTTCCGGAAATACTGTCACTTTTATATATACCTCAAATTAAAGCTTATGTAATATACTTTATTATGAAAAAAAAAAAATTGGACTTTATTTTGTCTTCACGGTGAAAATGGCTACCTTATGCTATTTTTGTGTTAAAATTCTCGATTTTATATTTTACATTTTTAATTTTATAATGCTATAACTAGAAAAGTGTATGGATCAACACAATTTTTTATGAGAAATAATATTTATATCCCTTTTTCATTCGACATACTCTATCTTAATTAGGATATAAATAAGGAAATAGCAGATCATGTAGCTTTTGGAATAATCCACCAATTTTTAAAAATTAAACACTATCTAAAGATTTACATTGAAGCGTTTTTTATGATAGTGATTTTAATCACTGTCAGACATCATTATACTTGATTCTACTATGCACGTCACACCTGTGCCGCAACCTACCTGTGCTGGTTTTTTTTTTTTAAATAACACCATTTCCCTTTATATATTATAAATATATATAATTATTCATGTATAACACTTATAAATCATAAACCTTGTAATCAGAATATAAATAAGAAATACATGGATGGATTTGACGGAGGGCTTTATAGAAACTTGTCTTGTGATACACATTTTCAGTATTTTTGGATTACAATTGTATAACATAAAATTAACTTCTGTCGTAACACAAAACAGCACAGTAAGTGGAATGTGTACGAAGATGATGAGGCGCTTGCTGTCTAGGTATTCACGTGTATGTTGTCGTTCAACAATCACCGTGCTCGGCTGACACTCCGGGCTAGCTGTGGGTGTCGAAAGGCTGATGTTATAGGAAGGAAATAAGGGTAACGCCTAGGTATGAGGTGCAGACGAAGTGCAAGACACAAATACTAGGCGTACCAGGTGAGGAAGATAACAGAGTACGATGTGCAAGACACAAGCACTCTGAAATGTTGTGGAGGATAGTAGATTGGTTAAAAAGGAAAAGACAAAGACTTTGCTTTAAGCAGTATGCCGGACAGCGACAACCGAATACTGAGACTGATGAATTACACAAGGCACTGGAGTCGACTGACGAAGATGTTCAGGTCTTTTGGGTTTTTATACTAATTTGAATTATTGCCAATTTGGCAATAAATATTATTTGTTAATTCATCAGTCTCATGAAGCGGATGTGCTGCCTGTATTTTATTATAATAATTCTCACAATAATGGTAATGTGACACCATCATACTTCTTTGATGCTTAATGATCCTCATAAATCATAGAAGAAACCAGGGGGACTTAGCCCTTTGTTATTTATAATTTATTATTATTATAAATAGTAATTAAATTTATCAGATGTATGCTGTTCATTAAGTCGTTTTAATCAATTTTTGGTACACATCATTCAAGTACCTCTTTAACTTCAATGCTAAAATGTAATTTAAATAGTTTCTCTAATGTAATATGATTTTTGATATTGTCACAAATAACTGTCTGTTATCTCCAATCAAATTGGTCAATTATTTTTTATTTAAGTAACTTTTCTTTGCTTTAATTAAAAATAAATGACGTTAAATTTTAATTTGTTATAATAATATTTATAACTTTCTAATCAATTGCAAATTGATCAAATTTTTATTTTAATTGACACATAGCGCTCATTAACACATTAATCATACTGTAAATTAATTTTCATTATGTTCTATTCTCCATAAAACCATGCGAGAACACCCATATTTTGAATGCGAAAATACAAACAATTCTTATATTTTTTTGGATATTAAATACAATTAAAATATTATAAATAGGAAATATTACGTGAAGTAGAAATATCTTAATACAAATATACAAAAAAAATGTATGATCACAACAATAATGGATTATTATTTCTTTAATTAATTATCTAGTAGAGACAGAAGAATCAGGATCATATGTATTATTTCCATCCATTTCTACATCATCTTCTTCTTCATCATGAGTTTCACTATCATCAGAGGCATTTACTTCTTCTTCTTCGTCTTCTTCATCTTCTTCTTCTTGTATCTATATGAATTTTAATGCAATGATTAAATAAGAAGGAACAAAATATTAGTGCCTTTGAAAAATGTATATTATATATAATTATGTTATCCATCCAATTTGAGACTAATATTAATAATCGTTTAATTGTATAATAAAAATTGATCACATGTGGCTAATATTACTTAAAATTAAAATTATATTAAAAGTATTATTAATTTAAAACTAAAAAATATTAAACTCAAAATGCCAAAAAAATTACTGAAAAATCGTGTCTAAGTATTTTGGAAACAATGTTACCATTATCAATTCTAAACACATACTGACACCACACTGTTTAATTGCGAGGCAAATTAAATTTTTTTTCATTTACAAAACAACTTTATGACTATAAAAGTTGACCTTTTCCAATACATAATACCATACATATAAGGGTGCCAGAACTATTTTTTTCATGGAGAGGAGCAAAAATAGATACCCTTGATTGTAACGAAACTAAAGAAATGGTTAAAGTTTTTTTTGGTGATTATTAATGATTATATAAAAAAAAATCCAGTAATTTATAAAATTTACCCAAGATAATGCATATTATTTTTTATTATATTATTATTAAAATTATTAACAATATACTAAAATATAGTTAAATAATCATTTTTTTTTAATTTATTACAATAAATAAAAAAAAAACCAGCACAGTGATTAAAATCACTATAATAGAAAACACTTTTATTTAAATATTAAAAATTTTTTTTAAATTAGTACAAATCTTTATCAAATAAAAATTTTTTTTTGAACTATAATTTTTTTGTTAAAATGATACTTTGCCCATCCAAATTTTGATTGAAAGGAAATTACTTCTTGGTTTTGGTACCACTGCATAATAGTGGTATAATAGTTATAACATAATAGTTATAATTGAAAAAAAAGTGAAAATATAAGAAAAATAAAACAATGACTTATTTAAAAAAAGCTTATAACTCAGTTAAAAACCAGCAGATTTCAACAAAGTTTTCAGAATACTTTTTGAATATTGCTGGACAACTATGGTAAAAATTTCACGTTTTAAATAAAAAAATTCTGGCGATAATGAATGATTTTGCCAATATTTCTAAATGCTCACGGTGTTAAAAAATTTTTTCTCATCTATGCAAATCATTTTTCTAGAATAATGTTGCTTAGCTCTTTCATTTAAAAACAAAATAAGATTTTGTTAAGTATTTTTTCAGTATTTACTAATATTTCAATGTTTTCTTACATAATAATATTAGATTTGTATTAAGTTATTTCGAACATATAAGCCAGTAAAAATTTTAGCTTCGAAGCAAAGCTGAGAAGGTATTAATTTTACTATGTGTTTTTTTTTTTTTATGTCTGTATGTATTAATAAAAATAAACTTTTATTAATTGACTTGAAACTTAGTTATATGTGAATACCAAGGTTATTATTTTGAGGGGGATTAAAGGTTAGAACCTTTCAAAGTAGCTCAAACAAAATTTATTAACGTATTTAATTCTGTACTCTAACTATTATAATTACCTCAGTTGCTGTTTTTCCAATTGGAAGAGGTACATCCTTATCATTTATTTTATTTACAACTGTAAGTAGCTGCAATAAAATTATAGTAATTATTAAATAATTAAAATTATTACATTTTTATTAACTTAATAATTTACAATATTATTCAGTGTATAGTTAAAAAAAATTAACAAAATTAATATTTTTTAAGTTATTAAATTTGTTTACCCAATTTTGGTGGGCACTTTCTATTTGTATAAGTTCAGCATCTTCATTCTTGGGTTTATCAACGCTAAACCATAGAGGATCTACAATATTAGGAGTCATTGTAGGGAAAATTGGAAAATTTGGGTTCATTATAACTAAGAATTACTTCAAACAAATTATTATTATATATTTATAAAAACCTCTTGCAGTTATTTAGTAAACATAATGGCTTTAAGTTCATTATTAAAGTTATACATAAGGGTAATAAGTATTCATAATAAAAACTATATACAACATTACGTTTGTTTAAAAGTGATAAGATATATTACCGGTAGTTAGCGCTCTGATAACAATTAACTGATATAAATTACCCATGAAGATTAATAAATAAAATATACTACTTTATATTTAATACTTTTAAAGATGGATTCCGATTTGAAAAATTTAGATCTTTATGATATTCTGGAAATTCAGCAATGTGCTACTGAAAAAGAGGTAAATTAATTTAAAGTTTTTTAAGCATAATAATAAATACTACTTCTTTATTTCAGATTAAAACTGCTTATAGAAAAAAAGCTTTGCAATGTCATCCAGACAAAAATCCAGACAACCCCAAAGCAGCCCAACTATTCTTACAATTATCCAAAATATTAGCAGTACTTACTGATAAAGCTGCAAGAGTATGCTCTTATTTTATTTTTATTATAATTTTAATATCCTAATAAATTAATTTTATTGAATTAGGCTGCCTATGATAAATTGGTGAATGCTAAAATTGCAGCTAAACTACGAGAAAAAGAGTATGATTCTAAAAGAAAAAAACTTATTGATGATCTAGCTCGTAGAGAACAAATGGCTATGGGTAAACAAAAAGATAATATTGAAAAAAATTTTGAAGTAAATATTAATTTTTTTTTCTTCTTATATTAAAATAACTATTATTAAGCTCATAAAATTCATGATTGTATGTTTTATTTATAGAAAGAATTAGAAAGGCTAAGAAAAGAAAGCTCTTCATTACTTGCTAAAGAAAGAGAAAGAGTTAATGAATTACTAAGGCAACAAGAAGCTAAAAAAGAAGAGAGTGGTTCTTACAAATTAAAAGTGAAATGGAAAGAACCTGGGGTTTACAGTAAAGAAAATCTACAAAACTTATTTTCTAAGGTATAAAATATTTAATTATTTCTTGAACTAATAATTTTTCAACTTTTTTTCCAACCTAGCATGGAGATGTTACAACAGTTGTAGTTTTGGAAAATAAAAAAAATGTTGCTTTAATTGAGCTCAAATCGAAATCATCTGCAGTAAGTTGAAACATATGTTGTTGCATAATTTGCTTTATATTAAATTTTTATTGCAATAATTTTAAAGAATTCTTGATTTAAATAGGTGATTCATTTAATGGGTAATACAAGGGGAAGATCTTCCATGACTTTACTTTAAAGTGTTATTATTAAAATTCAATGTTCATTATTTATACCACTTAATACCGTAAAGTAGAGCTATTTTGAATTCTACTAAAAAACATTTAGTAGCAAAATTTTTGTAGAGTAGGAGATGTAAAACATTGAATAGTAGGAGAAGTAAATTTGTAAGTGGAAACTTACCACATGACGCATAGTAATTTTACATCTAAATACTTTTCTCTGAATTTGCAACAAAAATTATACTAGACCCTTCTATTTTAGTCCAATGTTATATTAAAGGTATTTATATTTCTATTTTAATAAAAAACAAAACTAAAATTTCTGGCTCCAAAAAATAAATGAAACTTTAAAATGGCCTATTTTTAGTCTTTTTTTTTTTACAAAAGTAGTTGATATAACATCTTTAGTAAAAATTCTTATTGAGTTACAATAATTTTAGTACAATGATCAGGTATATAAAGAGGGCAGAGTGCTCATACACTAGTATGAGCTGTACCCCCATATGTGGTAAATATTCACTTTATGTATTAAAATGCTTATAACCTAATTAATACTTATACTTAAGTTGTTATTGACTCATAAATATTTTTTTGTTACATTAGGGCTAGAAATTAACTATTTTAAAATTTAAAAAAAATATATTTAATAAATACATCAAATATGTTTTTAATGTAGTCCAAAACTGTAAAATTTATTTAATCAAACATGTAATATGCAGTAAATTTGTAAAAACATTGTAGACCACTCTGTATATATTTTACTGAATTTCTAAAGGATGGTAAGCTCTTCCTAAATTGTTCTCGTAGATATATACCAGGAAAGGTATTAGGAGCAAAGCATTTCACTAGTCTTTAAATGAATTACCAATTAAAATTGAATTAACTATTAAATAAAATGTTTTTTTCTAATATTTTTAGATTAACGCCCAGAAATTAGAAGTAGGTTACCCTAACAACCCACTTTCTGTGAGCTTCCTTGGTGATTATGGAAAGGAGTCAAAATTAAAAGAGCAAAATTCTGATTTAAATCCTGTTATTTCAAATTCTTCTTATCAAAATAATTGTCAAACAGAATCTTCAACTCATACACAATCAACAGCTGCAGTAAGTTAGACTTCTAATTTTATTTTGTGATTCTCATAAATTGAACTATTTCAGAATTTCTCGGATTATGAAGCTATGATACTTGAAAGATTTCGAATGGCTGGAAGATCTAAAGAACAAGACAAATAACTATGGCAAGAATAATAATCAATTATTTATGACATTTGGTTTTTGTTGTCGATTATTTAAACATTGTAAATACTTATAATTATGATTAATAACTGCATATAAATATTTGAGTATATGGAATAACAAGTTTAAATAGAAATCAACTTTTGTGAGAATTGTTATTTAATAAATAAAGTGTAATTTGATGACTGAAGGGATATTATTCATTCTATTTTAATCTTTTGAATGTAATATTTAATGTGTTGATAATTACTTCAAATTTCATCTTCAATTTAATTTATATTTAATTCTCAGTTAGTCTCTCAAGAAATTTTACTTAGTGTTAGAGGTTAAAAAAATCTACTTATTATCATGAAATCAAACTTTCTAAAGTTTGATTTCATATTTTAGCATCATACATTTGCTACTAACCATTTATTTTTATACTGCTCTAAATAAAAAAATGTTTAAAATTATTTTTTTTGGTTGGTCTTCTTGATCGGGGGCTATCCATTTTAGGTGTGCCGTATTAAAAAGTGGCAATATGTTTTCTTTAATAAAAAGAAAATAAATATAGACTTTTATCATAATAGAAAGATTCTAATAAATTGATAACACTTATCAATAGTTTCATATAGCACGTTGCAATTAAATTACTAAAATTAAAAAAAAAAAAATCATAATTTCGTTTTAATTTTCTTTGTATTACTTAACGAGATATTTACACAAATAATTTAAATTGTGTGTAATTTATATAATTTATTGTTCAAAATAAAATTTATATAAAATTCTTTTCCAAATTGAGATAATATTGGAAAGTATATTTAACTTGAAATGTTCATACTGTTTATGTATTTTTTTGATTTTTGATTAACCATTCTGAATGGAGGACAAAGAGCGATTATGTTACAGAAACAAAATTATTTTAGCTCCTATGGTTAAAATTAATACACTTCCTATGCGTTTATTAGCTTTGGATTATGGAGCTGAAATTGTATATACAGAAGAATTAATAGATTATAAATTGCTTAATTGTCATAGAAAAGTCAATGGTAATACCTATATAGATTCTTAAAATTTTATATTATATGCATAATCCATATTTTATAGAAACTCTAAATAGTATTGATTTTATTGACAAAAGTGATGGTACTGTAGTATTTCGTACTTGTCCTCAAGAAAAACCGTATGTTGTTCTTCAAATTGGAACTAATGATCCAAACCGAGCTGCAATGGTAGCTAAACTTGTGTATGTAATTTTTTTATATAAATCATTATAATTAATACATATTGTAGTATTGTACTATCTGATAGTGAGTATCAGAATAATAAAACCACAAACTAAAAATACTAATAATCAGGAAATTATTATTAATCTTTTAGCAGGATCTTTGCGTGAAATTTACATACATGAGTGATAATATTATCTGTGTAATTCATGTTACCCATGTTCTAATGTTTATTAATAAATTGTTAACATAATATGTTTATGCATAAGTTTTTATTTAAAGTAATATTATATATTTATGTGTAAAATGCATGTATGTTATAATTTTCCAACTAATAGTTTAATACAAAATTTTTTATACTCTTTATTATTTTAATATTTTCTAATAAGTGTTTATTAAATTAATATGAAAAAAAAAATTGAATAAAATGTTCAATTTGTTATGTCTTTGAAAAAAATTGTATTTTTAATATGCTGTAGTAAACCTATTTAAAAAGAGTATGTATGTTTTTTTAAGCTTATTTCAAATTGTTGTACAATTTATAATAAGCTCCCACTTATTTTTTGTGATTGCAGGTACCTGCTAAAGGGTGAAAGTTAAAAAAAATGATAATTGTAATTTTAATGAATACAAGATAATTAATAATTCTATTATTAAATAAAATATAAAAAATTGGTAGATACCATGAATGTGAAAATAATAAATTTATATTTGTAGCATTATTATTTTGATAGTGTTATGTATAATTGTAATTGTATTTTTTATAAGTACCACTATATTGATGTGTTAAATTTTTTTTTAGACAACACGATGTTGCTGGAATAGATATAAATATGGGTTGTCCTAAAAATTTTTCTTTAAAAGGAGGTATGGGAGCAGCATTGTTGAAATTTCCAGATAAAGCATGTGCCATACTTTCTACTGTAATTTCTGCAGTAAAAATTCCTGTAACATGTAAAATTAGAATATTACATAATGTTAATGAAACTGTTAATTTTTGTAAAAAACTAGAAGCTACAGGTATTGCAGCAATCAGTATACATGGTCGTAGAGTGTATGAAAGACCATACCATGAAAATAAAAATGATGTTATTAAAGCAGTATCTGAAGCATTAGAAATACCAGTAATTGCTAAGTAAATTAAGTTTTATTTTGATATTATTTTAAACATATATACTAAAAGTACAATGGTTTACTTTATTTGAAGTGGAGGATCAAAAGATATTAAGATATTTGAAGACTTTGAAAAATTTAAAATTGCAACTGGATGCAATAGTTTAATGATTGCTCGATCAGCTGAAAAAAATTGTTCTATATTCAAAAAAGATGGCAAATTAGAAATCCCAAGAGTCATTCAAGATTATTTACGTCATGCTATAAATTACGACAATTTTTTTGCTAATACCAAGTATTGTATTCAAAATATGATGGGAAATGTACATGAAACCCAACAAGGAAGAGCGTTTCTTGAAACAACTACTCTTTATGAAATAAGGTTTGTAAAAAGTATATAAAGTTAAATTTTTATATATTTATTAAAGTTAGTTATATATTTTATTAGTGAACTTTGGGAATTGGGAGACTATTGTCGCGAGACGCAAAAAAAAATGAATATGCTACGTTTTGAAGAAAGAGATTTAGCCTGTAATGATCAAAAACGACTGAAATTAAATCCTATTATTGAAGTACAGGATGATGTTAATAGTTTAAAGTGTATGTACATAAGATCATTATATCTATTACCTGAAGATTTACCAAAAACTAAATTATTAAACTGGGCCAAATTGCATAGAAAACCTTTACCTAAATATCATACTGAACAGTTTGAAAAACTTTTTAAAAGTACAGTGACATTTGATAATAAGAAGTATTCATCTTCATTTTGGTGAGCATATTTAGTTAAAAATAGTAAACCGTTATAAATTTAAGTAATGTAATTTTTTATATTTGTATATTTTATATTACAGGGAAAAAAGTAAAAGATGTGCTGAACAAGGTTCTGCTATAGTGTGCCTACATTTTTTAAAAGTTTATGATGTTAACTACTTGAAAATAAATGGTATTCTTGGATAAATTTAATGTATATTTAAAATATTACTGAATAATTCATTCCAAAAACATATACAATGGCATAAGTCATAAAACTTCAATTTTAAAGGAACCCAAAAAATTCAATTACCCCAAAATATTCAACTTTTTTTTGCGTTTACACCTATATACAGGTGTGTGTTTGTAAGGTTTCTGATATTCATAATCAATAATTTTAAGTAATCTATCTTTGTCCAAAATGCATAAAATTGAAATAAAACATTAAAATTGCGTTGTTTTGGCAGCGAATAGAAATGTATACTATAAAATCTAAATCAAGAAATAAAATTAAATAGATAAACATAGAAATGTTAGCAATATTATGATACAAACTGAAATAATTCTTTAAATTAAAATAATATACTTATTTTTTTATTCTATTATGTAATATGATTAATTTGTTTATTAATTATAATTAATGTATCAAAAAAATATTCACTCTTAATTTTACTACATGTCATATCATTATTTTTAGTTCCCTTACATTGTTGCTATTTAAATTTGTTTTACATACCTGAGCAATGTGATTATCTTTGCCAAATCTGATACACTTTTTACCTAATGCTAAACAAATCCCCTTTTTTTTACATTTCTCTCTACACTTTGTTCAGCAACTCTTTGATTAAATTAACATCTGCTTATATTACCCTTTATAATTTATCTTCAATTTATAATCTTTCTCCCATTTAATGTTCTTTTCATTATTTGGTTTTTTTTCTTGTATTGAATCGTATTAATATCAATGAACTCTACTTCTGATTGCATTTGTTTAGTTTGGACTTTTCTAATTTCAGCTAATCTTAGACGTTCTATAACTTCTATTAAGTTTAACTCTCTCATTTTTATTTCTTCGGAATCATTGGTCTCTAAAACCAATGTATCATGAAGAAGTTCTTCTTTATCTGTAAACTCGCAGTCTTTACACAACGTTTTTATTTCTGTTAAGAAATTGTCAAATGGTTCTTCTTCTTTTTGTCTTTTATTTTAGAATAAAAATCTTTTTATTACAGTATGTTTCAAATATTTTGATCACGTGCTCATATTCTTTGTTTTAAATTTGAAATATATTATAAATATCCAATGAATTTTCACCAATTAAGTTTAATAAGAGTGCTATCATTCTTTGTTTAGCCTACTAGCTAGTAATTATATTTCAAATAACTGTTAAAATCGTTTCCAGTTCTCACTTAGGTTACCCTTAAGTTTAAGTTTACTAGGTGCATTATACATTATTCCATTAGCTATGTTAACTATTTGTTTTCATACCGACTGCACCATGTTATGTGTTATATTTATAAAAAAATGAGATCAATCATGAGTGTTATTCGTTATCTGATTATAACTTCTTTTATATTAGGTAATTATAATGATAACAACAATTAGGTGTATACATATGCGATAATATAATACATTACAGTTTTTTAGAAAATCTTCTAGGTCTAACCTTAATATTAATATCCGAAGGTTCACAATTTAAATTAGTCTCTGATTATGTGTCAGTAACACTACTATTACAATTATTTTCATCTTTGTTATTTGACAACCCATCATTTTTTAAATCTCTCATCTTACTTTCAAACCCATCTTCTGCTTTATTATCATCCAAACTATCTAATCTATGCGCTTTTGTGTCATACCACCCTACAACTGTTCTTTTTCTTCGTCGCCACTGTGGTGTTTTATTAAATACCAACACTTTAACTTACTTAATAAACTATATTTATTCATGTTACACATAGTATAAGAAAGTTATTACTTATTATGTAATATAAAACACAATGCATCAAAACATACACTTTAGGTTATGATAAAAAATATGATAATACTTCTAACCGTATACTATAGAATTATTTTAATTAATACTTGTAGTTAATATTTACTAGAGGATATTTTTTCACAAATTAGCCGTGTATTACGTAAACGTCTAAATGAGCATAAAGGTATTCGATTTGTTTTTCAGAATAATGAGTTTTTTTCTGGGAAAGAAAAGAATATGTTCGTGAATCATTAAGCATATATCAGGTAACTTGGTATTAGCTACCGTGATATAAAACAAACAACTAAGGGAAATGGGAAAGAGTATAAGTATGCGAAAATGATGATGATGATGATGACTGCTTAGATATTCACGTTCGTGTGATCGTGCACGGCTGACGCTAGAAATTAGTTTTGGGTGTCGACAGACCGTTGTTATAGAAAGGTAATAAGGGTAATACTTAAGTTTGAGATTATATTTCTTACCTGATACGCAAGAAATATAACTAAGTACGGGGCGCAGACGAAGTGAAAGACACAAATACTAGACGTGCCAGGTAAGGAAGATAACAGAGTACAAGGTGCAGACGAAGTACTATGAAATGTAGAGGACGAAAGTAGGTAAGTGCAAAGGGCGTCAAAAAGAATGAATAAAGACTTGACTTTATACAGTAAGCCGGACAGCGACAATCGAGTACTGAGATTGAAGAATGGCACAAAGCATACGGTTACGTACTGGAGTCAACTGTCCACATAGCAATTTCAATATATTAATATTGTCAAAATATTCTTACAAAATACTTTTTAAAATATTTTGAATAAAATATTATGACAATATCTCATAAACATAATAAAAAATATATTCTATTGAAATATTTTCATAATATGCTCACAATATAATTTTTTAAATATTTGTTTATGTATATTTTGATAATATATTAAAGAGAATAAATACAGTATATTACACCGAAAATATTTCTTTACAAACAATGAGAACAATAGAAACCCGTTTCCTGACTTACTGAACACCCTGTATACATATTCCTAAATCTTTAATAAGTAAACAGCCATTTTCTCTAATTAGTATCAATTTTAATTAACCTAATTCAATTAACCTAAGTAAGTCAAGGACAGTAAAAAAAACCTTGTTGCTATTATTTGCAGGCCTATTGAGTTAAAGTTTTTTTAGTTTTATCAGCGCAATTATAACTTATTATTGTCCTGTGAAACCTAAAATCCTAAAAAGTTTTTTTATTATAGTTAGAATATATTTCTATATTATCAACAATAATAGTCAGTTTCTAACTTACAAGGAGAAATCATAATGATGGGATCGCCGATTTTCAAAAAAATTATATGAATCTAATCTAAATTGAATATAAAATTGTATTTACTTTGAATTTTTTTAAACAAGAAAAATTACTTAACAGACAAATAACCATTTGAACTACCTTAAATAGTCTTTTTTATCCTAATTTTATCAAAGCAACCTGTGGGTCAATGGGTCACGAACGAGTTCAAAACACTAGACGACTTGAAGTACAGGGTTTGAATCCAGCGTAGCCGTCTAATTTTTTGCATTTCTTTAATATATTTATAAAACATTTTAAAAATATTGTCACAATATATTTTTTATAATATTTTAGAAATATACCTTTAAAATATTGTGAGAATGTAATATTCGCTGCCAAAGTATATTCTGAGAACATTGTGAGAATATTTCAATATATTCTGGTTATATTCTAGAAATATTTTAATATCAAAAATAAATATTCTAGAAATATTTCATTGCTATGTGGGTGACCACGATGGACAGATCCCTGGAGCTTAAATAGTTTTAGAATGATTGCTAATTTCTAATAATTATTTTTTATTATCAATTTATCAGTAACAGATGCGCTGTCTATATTTTATTTTATTGTATTTCTTATAATAATAGTATCGTGACACCATCACACCCACCCATATCTTTTTGGTGCCACGTCCTCGTAGTAAATGAGCAAATAAAAATTTTTGTACTTAAATTACAAAATAATTTAAAATTTTATTAAGATTTTTGATACTTATTTTTGATTTTGTGGCTCTACACTGGGTGGTCTTTCCTCGATTTAGAGTGCTTTTTTTAAATACGTCTTTTGATTGCCTGGACATTTTGTTGCGTGTAGTCTAGAGGAAGGCCGCCTGCCATTCTCCTTACAGATTTGTAAAGTCACCACAATCATACCCATTTGATTGTGATGAAGTGTCATGGTGGAATGATGATAAACAGATGTTATTAGGATCATTGAAAATACCGTATAATCTAATCGATATAGTTACAGGTCTATTACTATTAGTTTCTAGTGGTTTATACTGTGGATGAGTATTAGTACTTGATCAACTTTAAAAATATTTATGTTTTTTGACCAACTTCGTACCCTTTTATATCTTATTAATTTTATTATCGTCATACCATGTTGTATCTATCTTTCTTGGTTCATCAAACAGTTTTAATTTTCTGCAGTTTAAAGTTTCTTCGTATTTTACCTAGTCAATCAATTAGTCCAAAGATCGTCTATGTTTTCAGCGTGGGTTGATGTATTCTCTAATGGTTGAATGTGAAATCTATATAAGCTTTCAGTCCACTTTTCAATTGATTCCATTTTGAATGTGTGTGGAGACGTTTTGTTACTAACTGTAAGGCTGTTGACGTAGTATATATTAATCTATGAAAAACGTTTATTGAATGAAATAATAATAAGGCGGAATGAGAGGGAAAAGAAGAGAAAGTTGGTAAGACGGAGAGTAAGAAAGAAAAAAGGTACTTAAGCAGTTGTTTTTCATCTACTCTGATTGTCGAACCATCTAACGTGTGGTCTAGGGGGTGACGTGTCTTGCTTAATTTTCTGATATATTGGAGACTATTGTCAATACTGTGAGAATGCACAATGGATTTGCTGTAATACGGTTTTAGTTGTCTAATGTGTACCATATTTTGATTTAGGATTTCATAGTTCACATCATTTATTTTAAAGCGGTTGCGATATTGGTGGCCAATTTTGCACAATGATTTTTAATTGTAAAGGGAAATTTGACTAAGACCAATTGAGACTTGGTTTGTATTACAAGTGTCTTTGCGATAAATCTTAATTAATATTCTGCGTTTTTTTTGAGCTTTTGCTATTAAGTCTGGTAACTTTTCAATTAAATAATAAAATTTTAAATTTAAAACTTACAATATTATTATTTCATTATGATGGTGTTGATAAAAAAACACGCAATATAAAATAATCATAGTCAACAATACGATCTGTGAGTGGCTGCAAAAACTAAACAAGTCATTGACTTATGTCAATGTTATTATTGCAATTAAATTATTAAAAAATCGGTGACTTATGCCGTTTTTGAGGTGACCGCTTCAACTGTTATTTAATAATTGATAAATGTTATATACAACTGTTATTAACATATTTTTTGTATAATTTGCACTCATTCTTTTAGATGAAGTCAGATCATAATTTCCCAAAACAGATTTATGTAATTTTCTAAAGGGATAAACTTCATTTAGAAAATTAAGTTAAAAAAAAAATTATTCTAGTAACATTTAGCTATTGATTTTTATAAAGAGTACCGGTGCCGTCATTACTCTGCGGATACTTCGAAATGTTTAGGGCTATTTGCGCATTATTCAAAAATTAAGCTACACGACGTGAAACGCATTTAGTATTACTTGTTTAACCAACGCAGGCTTCTCATGCAGTTGAGTTATACAATTTGATATATTTTACACAAGGTATAGCCTCACACTCAGTTTTATGATTACAGTCCATTCACGAGTTTTAACAATAGCTCGTATTTGATATATCCCACTACTATGTCACAAATCCGTACGACATTTTGTCATCAAACTTTGTCAATTCAACACTTAGTCGCATGAGGTTTTGAAATAACCGTAATTTCGATATACGCAAAAAATAGAAAGAAAAAACAAAAACGAGTTAAAAGAGAGTACTGTTTGTCCGGTGCTCTCTTCACACCAGTACCTGATAAGTTGGTGAGCAAAAAGCAAAACATGTATCGACACGGTAACACACCGGTACAAATCACAACTCCATTTTGTAGTCGGAAATATTATAAAGTTTTTGATTATAAAAGATACCACTTCTGAAAAATTATTCTGTTAAATACTAACTACACTACTCGTTCATATTAATCAATTAAAATAAATAGATGACATTAACAACAAGAGAACATCCGACGAGTGTCGCTGAACAACATTTTATCAGATAAACAATAATACAATCAGTATATAGGCATAACATAAGTTTTTCCTCTCTAAATTGTTGTGTAGTATTTAAGTAATTCTAGCTTAAGATATATATTTTTTATATCCACTTGTAATATTTTTATTATCTGTATACTACATTGTTATTATGTATTTTATGTTTTCATGATTATTTTGTTAAGTGTTATATATGACATTTGACAGTATATTATAAATAATTTGACAATATATTTTACATTTTTTGTAAGAAAAATGTTAAAAATTGGTTATTTTGAAATTAAAAACAATTATAAATTAAATAAAACCTTTTATAATTTTAAATGAGTAATAAAAAATACGATTTTATCGTAATCTTAGAATGCATAAATTATTTTTTAATAAACCATAACAAAATGTTAATCATTTTATAATAAATCAAAAGATGTCAGGATTTCCAAAATATTTAAAATCCAAGTTTTTTCATACTAAAGTTCCTATTTAAAGCCCCTCCTCTGTTGCTGGTAAGGGATCAAATTTTCAAATATATATATTTCAATTGAAAGTAACACCTAAGACACATCTTATAAAAGAAGAGACAATTAATTTAATTTATAAATTTATTTTTTTTAATGATAACATTTTTAATAAAAATGCATAATTAAAGTTGTTTCCCTCAGTATAAGTGGTATGCATGCACACACGAGCAGTGTCAGGACGACCGGCAGCGTCGTCCATACAGTAAAATATTAGTATAGTATTATATTGGTAATTTTGGTAATTTATTTTTAGAATTACTAAGTGTACGTTCGCGTTATCGGTTGTTATAATAGTATAATGATTATATTATAACCTCTATTATTATTATTATTTCCATTTCTATTTTCTACTGCGACCTTAAAATAATAATATGTGTTTTATTTTATTATATTTAATTTGACAATTTTTTATACCTATAACTAGCGTTGTAATATTTAAAGTCGCACCCCCACCACCACTACCCACGAACCAACACTGGTGTGTTACCACTTTTTCTCAGCTTTCACCAAATCGATTTCTTTTAACGATACATCAAACGATCACAAATCGTATCTTGTCAAAGACATTATCCTCAAAAATTGAAAAATTTTCCCTCATTCCCCGTAAATGAGGGAAATCTGAAAATTTAAAAATGACCAAAATTAACTTTTGAAAGTGTTCCGGAAAGTCTGACACTTTTAAATATATCTTAAATTAAAGCTAATATTATATACTTTATTATGAAAAAAAATTTCGGACTTTATTTTGTTTTCATGGTGAAAATGGCTACCGTATGCTCTTTTTGTGTTAAAATTCTCGATTTTATATTTTAAAATTTTAACTTTAAAATGCTATAAATTTTTGAAAAATGTATAGATCACTACAGTTTATAATATTTATATACCTCTTTCATTTGACATTTTTTTTTTTAAATCGGTCCATTTTCCTTTATTTTAATTTTTTAAAATTAAACACTATCTACAGATTTGTATCGAAGCGTTTTTTATGATAGTGATTTTAATCACTGTCAGATATCATTATAATTGACCCAACTATGCCACGTGACCACTGTGTGCGACACCCTCGCGCTGGGTTTTTTTTTACATAAAACATTCAACTACAGTATGTATTTTAAAACGATTTTTTTTTCACTATATTTTTTCTTGACATTCATACTGTGTAAACCCAAATGATACGATGATGGTCCCACCTACTTTTAGTGACATTGTTTTATGCTAATAATTACCATAATTACAATAGGTTTTATTTAACTAATCAACAGCATACATATTATCTCATTATTTAAATAAAGCCTATTAACTTCAGTAACAAAAACTGATATATTTTAGTAATGATCATAGCATGGAACTTAAGGCAAGTGTAAATGTTTTAGGAAAGCACATATTCATAATTTTTTGTTTGACACAAATTCATTTAACAATACTTTTATTCCATAGATAAAATTTTATTTCGCATATTTTTAAAAATAATTTTAAGTATAAAATATTATTACGTTTTTTTAACTTCTTTGTAACAAAATGACAGCATGATTATTAAATAATAATTAAATAATCATTATTTTAATTGTATATTGATTATATTGTATTTCACTATAGTTTTATATCTATTATATGTATATGAATAAGGTTTTAACCTATATCACTATCAACATCTAAATTTTTTAACACAATATTTTGTCGCTTCAGAAAAGAAAGGTACTAACGCAATTTTTACGATTAATACATATAAAAAATAATAATACCATCTTATAATTACAGGTTTTAATTCTTATATGAAGTATTTACAATTATTATATCTAGTTAATATTTATAAAAATTTAAATTTCTATAAAACTTTTTTATATTTAAAAGACACGACAAATATGCGTGATTGTTGTTTTATTTATTTTGTTTCTTTTTTACTGTTATATTATACTTATGTGCTAGTTATTTATTAAGATATTCATTATTATATTGAGTTAGTCTCGTTTTACAAACAAAAAAAAAATAATTATATGATAATTTTAATTTTAAAAACAGTTTACTGAATAATCATCTATATTGCATTCGAATCATTTTTTTCAAACGATAATTTATTGTTTGATTCACTTCATCAAAGACTATTTGGTTATATTGAGACTACACGTGCACAATATTTTTTGTAAAGTTATTTAATTAAATTAAGCATAATTTTACATATTTTATAATTTTTTTGTGTGGATTTTATCGCATATTTTGCTATTTTTTAGCTCATTTCTATGTGCATATTTTAATATTTTTTAGTATTTAAAAAATTGAATCTTGAAAATGACACTATTTTTTAGTTATATGCTAAAGGTACCACTGACTATTATTGACAGTAATACAATTTAGATAATAAACTATACTATCACAGCAACTATAATATTAAGTTTATATTATTATTGTATTGTGTACAATGTGCAATAGAAAAAATATTATTTTCATAGAAATTATTAAAAAAATCGTAATTAAAACAAATAAATTAGTAAAACATTGATAGAACAAAGTACTTGACAAGTATAATATTTTCACAACAGTAAATAATTTAAATTAAAACCTGTTATTTTAAAATTTAAAACCAGTTGGTAAAACTGAGAGTTTGCCTTAAGTTTATTACCATTTGATCCTATTAGCAGTTATGAAAGAGGTCTAGTACGGTCTTGATTACTGTATTTGCATACTTTTAGAATGTAAAACATTTGAATTTTTATTTTATTATATTTAAATAAGGGACATATTATTAAATAGAAATTTTGTAATAATAAGGATTTTCATTTGAAATTTTTATTAACTGTTATACATAATCAAACAAAAAAGTGTAAATAATTGTGTGGTTATATGATTTTAGTTAACATTTATAACTCTGTTTAATAATAATAAAATATACTTCTAAGTGATAAGTTATAATTTACTTTGAATACAAGATGAATTTACCCAGACTTCGTTTATTTTTCACTTTGGCGTTTTGTGCTTTGGCCGATACTTTGCAAACGGTAATTAAAGTATTTTAATTAATAATAATAAGTAAATTATTTATAATAATTCTTTTATATTTGCTATATTGGACTGACAATATATGTATTACTAATTTTTTTTTAGAAGTTAATAGTATCATATTTTTTACAATTTACAGAAAAAAAACTTTTTCTTACCCCTTTCTTTCCCTTAAAATTTTTCTGAATTTTTTTCTTTTAAAATAGAAAAATGTTAAATCAATTTACAAATAAGATGATTTAATAAAAAATGATTAGTCGATAACAACTTTAGTACTATTAATTTAAAAGATATTAGTATTTTTATAATAAGGCGGGAGGAATAATTTGCCTAGAGATAAAAATAAACTCTTGCGATTTATCTCCTGCCTTTTATAAAGTATTAATTATTTGTAAAATAGGGGTTTAAACATTGTAATCGATTGGTCAGTTTTTAGTTAGATAATACGTAAGTCATAGTTTAACTATAATCCTAAATTATCGGTAGAGTATTTAGCTTTTTGGTACCCCTCCTATCACTCAATAGACAATAATATTTTTTATAATTTTACTTTAAACTTTCAACTTTTAATTTTCGTAACAAAATTCATAAATACATGTGTAAAACAAATTTATAAAAAAAAATGTATCAATTTAGTAGTGTAACTTAATCATTGTGGTTTTTAAAGAAGTATCCAAAGGGGTGACTAAGTATCTAACTAAAAACTACTACTTTTTAATTTTGTTTAATTTTTTTTTTACTTATCATATTTTTTTATTCTAGCTAAGTGATTTGGAAAGGTTTCTAAATCTCATAATAGGAACAAATGACAAATAATAATTTTTGAACTTTCCCACTATATGTGCAATTGACTCGATCATTAAAAGATTTAGACCCACTTAGTACTTTTAAATGACAACTATGAACATTCCTAAATTGAAACATTTCTTTGATTTAAAAGTAATCTACTATTTTAATTGATCAATTAATAATTGAATAATTTCTTATCATTAGTCTATTAATCGAACATTCGTTATTGACTACGATAATAACGAATTTCTTAAAGATGGTCAAGTATTTCGGTATGTTTCTGGATCATTACATTATTTTCGAATTCCTAAACAATATTGGAAAGACAGAATTATTAAAATGAAAGCATCTGGTTTGAATGCCATATCTACGTAAGTTCTTCATTTTTACTTAACTACTTTAAAATTAAATAACTAAGGACTTGAAATTAATACATAATTCGTACAAAAAATATCTTCATTAAAATCACAATTAAAAAATATACTTTAATTCTTTTTAAATTTTGTTAACAAGGTCCATGGATTCACATTAGCGAATTTGTCCTTGAATACCTACCGTAACCATTAGTTAAGTTTATCTTACAATTTTCAGAACAAAAACAAATTTATTTTACATAAAACGTAGCAAACAATATTGGTATTTCACATTTTAATAATAATATTATTACAATCTATCGAACATATAGGTGTATAACATATCAATGTATGCCGGTTTATCTATTTAATCTTGTTTATAAAAGTGAACTAGTATTGTTTTTGAGAGAGTTCTAAACTAATTTAAAACCTAGTTTAAATTTTACGACTGGGCTTAAAAACCTAAAATCTTTTAAGTTTAAAATTTACTTTACTCACTTTATAAAATATCATTGGTCAATATTTAAAAAATTAGAATAAGAAATATAAAATTAGAGTTTTCTAAATACCATTCCAGTTATGTTGAGTGGAGTTTGCACGAACCATTCCCAGGAGTGTACGATTTTGAGGGAATAGCTGATATAGAATACTTTTTAGAGTTGATTAAAGATGCTGGAATGTATGTACTGCTTAGACCTGGGCCTTATATTTGTGCCGAAAGAGATTTTGTAAGTTATTAATGCATTTAATAACTAAAAAAATTAATAGTATAATTAAATTTAATATTATGAAAGGGTGGATTTCCATATTGGCTTCTGAATAAAACACAACAAAAAAGCTTAAGAACAAATGATCCTAGTATGTATAAAATTATATTATTGTTAATGTTACGTGTTAATATATTCGAGAAATATTTTAATTTTTGACTTGACTTAATTTTTTATTGAACAAATTTTAATTATAAGATTAGCACTACGTTAAACATGATGATAAAAAAGTAAGGAAACAGGCCATTATAATGAACAATGGGAACAACATCTTATATATTGTAGTGTTTTATTTAGAATAAATGGCATTTATACCCAACCCAACCTTATAAAAAATTGATTTAAATTGAAATTTTTATTTGAAAAAAAACAAGATAACGAGTGTTGATAAAAATTAAGAAGTCATTTATTCATAATTAAATGTTAATATCATAAATATTTAATTATACACTTTACTTATAAGTTCTTTTAATTTATTTAATATTTTTTGATAAATTAGCGTATAAGGAATATGTTAAAAAATGGTTTGATGTGCTAATGGATAAAATGAAACCTTATTTATATGGAAATGGAGGTCATATCATTATGGTTCAGGTGTGTAAAATAATCATAATGGTTTTTTATTAGATTTTTGGTAGAAAATTATTTTATTTTTCTTAGGTTGAAAATGAATATGGAAGTTATTTTGCATGTGATAAAAACTACACTCTATGGCTCAGAGATTTATTCCGATCTTATGTTCAGGATAAGGCTTTACTCTTTACCACTGATGGTTGTGGGACTTCCTATATGAAATGTGGAAGTATTCCAGAAGTTTATGCAACAGTTGATTTTGGTGCTTCAGTAAATGATTGTTAGTATTTAATATACAAAATAGTTTAGATTAATAATTAAGTCAATTTAAAATGTGTTAAATTATTTATAGCGCAAGATTGCTTCAAATACATGAGAGAGGTTCATCATTCTGGTCCATTGGTCAACTCTGAATTTTATCCAGGTTGGTTATCTCATTGGCAAGAACCCAATCCCTTGGTGTTTTCAAAAGATGTTGTCAGAGTTATGAAGCAAATGCTTTCTTTAAATGCTTCATTTAATTTTTACATGTTTCACGGAGGTACAAATTTTGGATTCACTTCTGGCGCCAATATGAACCTCAATACACCTGACGCAGGATATGAACCTCAATTGACATCTTACGACTATGATGCTCCTATAACTGAAGCTGGTGATCTAACGGAAAAATATTTTATGATTCAGAAAACTCTTTTTGAATCGGTAAGATTCAATATCAATTTCATAATACTCTATTATTTTCATTCTTTAGATGCAGAATTTTTAAATGTGTTTATATAATTTTTACTTAGAAATTTTTAATTCAAAATGAAATATTGCCTTTTTGGGAGCCAAAAGCTCGATATGGAGAATTTGTACTTAATCCGTTGGCTAGTTTATTCGATGAAGCTACTCAACGCATAAAACCTGTAATAAGTGATTCACCATTGACTTTTGAATTTATGGATGTTAATACGGGATTTGTAATGTATGAAACTAATCTTTCACACGATCAAAAAGATATTTTTAGTCCTACGATTCTCAATATCACAGGATTGAGAGACCGAGCAATAATCTATAAAGACAATGTAAGTTTTACAGACTAAAAATAAAACAAATAATTATCCTCTTTATAATTTCGGTGTAGCCTATATCGTATGGGTAACCTAACATTAATGTTTTTTTTTCAAGAGAAATCATTATAATTANTTTTTTTTTCAAGTGAAATCATAATTATAATTCAACGTTAATAAATAAAAATAAAAAGTATATTGTATCATAAATGTCAAGATAAAATTAAGTATTTTTAAGATTGTTCTAAAGGCGGCCCACATAGCTCATTTGCTAACTCGTCGTGCCTCGGTACATTGATATCGAGATTAATTGCACTGAACTGTTCCCGATCTCTCTGATACAAGCAACGGCTTTTAGTGAGATCGTTAAACATCCATAAATATATAATAATAATAATAAATAATTTAAAAAAATGACCACTTATCAAAGTTAATAAGAATTTTTCTAAAATTAATTTAATTTGATACTTATTTTTATGTGATACTATTTGAAAGGTGTGTTATTAGCATAGTAATGGGAGTCACCAGCTTTATTATTGGTAATAAACTGACCTTTCGTCTACAGTAAATCCTACGTGTAATTATTTGATACAAATTCTAATTGTTATAATAACATTCTACGTAATAGGTTAAAATTGGTACTATGTGTCGAGCAAAAGGAAATACGACAATGAGTTTAAATATTAGTTTATNGCAAAAGGAAATACGACAATGAGTGTAAATATTAGTTTATCTGATGAGAAACTAAGCATTTTAGTTGAAAATCAAGGCAGAGTTAATTATGGCAGCTTCCTTGAGGATAGAAAGGTCTGTGCAATGAAATCTAACGAAAAAATAAAAAGAATTTATTATTATTTATGTACATTTGAATATAATAATTAACGATTTTTTTTAAATTTTCTTCTGGTAGGGTATTCTTCATCAAGTCAAGTTAGGTAATAAAACATTAGGTCCTTGGAAGATGACGGCTCATCCCTTAAATGAGACTTCCTGGATATCGTCATTGAAACCTGTTAAAAAAGTTCAATTACCGGCTTACTTTAGAAGTGAATTCGTCTTACCAGATATTTATAGATACTTTAAATTGTCGGACACGTATTTAGATCCATCTGGTTGGACAAAAGTAAGAATTAGATTTTATTTAAAAGAAATGTGTTGCTTGTTTTAAAACAATTTTACTTAAGGGCGTAGCGTTTCTAAATGGAATAAATTTGGGTCGATATTGGCCGTTAGGAGGTCCTCAAGTTACTCTGTATGTACCCGGAGTTTTCTTTTTACAACCTCCAGCAGTAAACACGCTCATTATGATGGAACTAGAAGGTGCTCCGGCTGATTTGTCTGTCAAGTTTGTTGATAAACCTCAACTCGATGGACCGATAACTTTATAGAATTGCTGAGTTTTTTAACTTTCACATCAATTTATTATAATTTGTATAGATTTATAAGAAAATTTCAATATTTGTATGATTTTTCAATTATCATTATTATTGTCTATGAATAATTTTAATATAACTTTGACTATTGTAGAATTTACTGTATTAGTGATAAATAATTTTAAAAGTATAGCAATATAGCCATAAAGTGTTATGTGTTTTTTGATTTTATCACGTCAAAATTTATTTCTCTTCTAAGAATAGGTCGAAATTGGGGAACTTGAGGGAACTTACCCCTCTTATAATTTTTATGCATAAAATATAATATAGGTACAGTTTAATAATTGGACATTATTTAAAACATTTTTGAAATTAATATTAAAATTATAAGTGATATAAAATGTTATATTGATTAAAAATTGCGATAACCTAGTCACTACGATAAGAAAACACATAAAATTTGTATTTTGCCATATTTGTATTAAATTGCGGTTGTTAATCTGATAGCCAGCAGCGTCTTATCGTTTCATTTTAGCTTCGATGCGAAGCTGAGAAGGTATTAATTTTACCATGATATGTTTATTTTTTCATGTTGCCACCAAAGTATCTTATTGTTTGCCACTTACACGTGCACTGCACGAACTAGTCAATCAAGAATCAGATAATGTATATTGACGTCTGTTAAAAACTTATATTTTAACTTAAAATTATTATTACTAGTGTATTTGTAGTGTAGTCTATGCTTGTTTTGAATTTATTATCAACGTCTACATAATTTAACACCACTAGCCTCGTGTTTTAATAATATCTGATTTGGATAAGCACCATGAAAGGTAGAATATATTTGCGTGTAGCTCCGATGAGTAATTCTAGTCCACACTAAATTTTTGGCAAATTTCCGCCTATGCTTTCAACACTATATAATTTCCTTTTCATTGATATGACAAAATCGCCATTCAATCTACATTATCGCTTACATAGAATTAGCAGATCAAATTTATATTTATCCATATATCAAAGTTATGTAGAAAAGTCAAAAATGCATCATTTTTTTCCAAATTAGTTTTATATGATAGCCTTTTAAAGGTACTTCATATCTTAAAAAAATATAAACATTTTCACGTCCTTGTTCGTAAATAACTTTAAAAATCAATAAATAAGAAGTTATTTATTTTTTATTTTATTTTTCCAAATTATTCCTAAGCAACAGTGAAACTTGGGAACAATATAAAAATACCGTTATATAGTATTTTTTAAGAGCTTTAAAGTCTTATTTATTTATTTTTTTATTAAAATTGACTAAGATACTAATGTATTTACATTGTGTCTGTATTATTTTATAAGTAACATATTTTTTTTATAAAATAATATATTAAAATATTTATTATTATATTTGTATAATAATTAAATAGTGATGTGCGTATTACTTATGATTTCTTATTTCATTGTGATTATTTTGATTACTAGAAACATTAATAAGGTTGACCTTTACAACTCTATTTAGTACTTAAATTCTACAGTTATCACATTTTTCGGGTATTTTTAGTTTAAAATTGTTTTGTAAGAAAATTTATAAATAATTAGCGTATATTTGACTAACAATGTTGGTGTTCTGTGGTTTATTGAACACTTTATAATTGATAATTAATTTACATTAATAGTTGTAGTATATAAAAATGTGAAAAATACAGAGTGATTTGTTAATCATAAACTACTCAATTACTGGCAATATTAAAAAATTTTTTTTTTTTTGGTTTTAGTTTCAATGATAAGTTAAAATCATTGTGTTTACTTTTGTATTTATTAATTCTTTTGTATCTCTCTGTACTTTTTCTTAGCTCTCACTGGACAGATTTTTCTCAACGATAAGTCATCTTTTGACTTGTATCTAGTTGAAGACTAAGAAGATAATTTTTGATATTTTTGTTACTTAAAACTGCACAACATTTTTATTATAAATACATTACGACATTTTTTTTTACTTTTTGTTCTAAAAATTGCCAAAACTTTTTTAAAAATGAACGAATCAAAACAATTTTTGTTTAAATTACAAACTTAAAAATTCATAAATTTTGACATTTTTTCATTATTTTTACATAAAACTTTTTAAAAAATGTATGGATCACTAGAATTTTTTTTTTAGTAGATATATAATAATAGAATTAACCTATCATTTTTAATGTTTTTTGTAAATCTGACCCTTTACCTGCCCACAGGAAGAGTTAAAAATATCAACTTTTCACAAAAACTTTTGAAAGTGTTCCGGAAATACTGACACTTTTATATACCTTAAATTAAAGCTAATGTAATATACTTTATTATGGAAAAAAATATTTCAAACTTTAGTTTGTCTTAAACTGTGTAAATAGTGTAAATAGTAAATGGCTACCGTATACTATTTTTGTGTTAAAATTGTCGATTTTATATTTTACATTATTAACTTTTTATTTCTATAACTTTTCGAAAATTGAACAAACCAAAATTTTTATTTTATATATAAATACTTTACAAATTTTCATTTCATATTATATAAATTTTATGATAATCTGACCCTTTACCTGTCTACGGGGGGATTCAAAATAGCAACTTTTTTACAACATTTAACTTCTCAACTTAGGTTTTAAAAATGTTCAGAAATACTACGTCTTTTTTTTTCTAATTTTTTTTTATCCTCGTTCCCCGTAAATAGTGAAAATCCCCGAATAAATTACGATTTTTAGAATCGGTAAATTGGACATTTTTTTTTTTTAAATTGCCAAAACTTATTGAAAAAATAATTCTTTTTTATATTGAAACCTTAGATATTTCCCTTTCTTTTTATACTGCGTCCTTTAAACTAATGTTAAAATAAAGCTTATGTAATGAACTATAAATTCAAAAAAAAAAAAAATTTGTTCCGACCACTTATCTTCTATGTGCAAATGGTTGCCGTAGTTAAAAAAACATGCTATTTTGTGTTCAAATTATTGGTTGGGTTTGTATTATAAAATACCTTATAAGAGGTACAATGATTTTTATGAATATTGTATAAATATAATTGACATAGAATATAATGTTAAACTTATTTTAATTTTTTTTTTTTTAAAGTCGAAAAAATTAATTTTAATTTTTCAATCAGCTTAAATTGCCAATTTTATCAAAAAACGAATGCGACGAACGTTTGACGATTCAGTAAAAATCTAAGGCAATGATTTTTTTGTAGTTTTTCCGTAATTCTTTTTGAGTTAGAATTTGCTTTTCAATAATCCATCAATTTCTTAAAATTAAACACTATCTACAGAATTGCATCGAAGCGTTTTAGCTTCGATACGAAGCTGAGAAGGTATTAATTTTACCATGATGTGTTTATTTTTTTTTTTATTTTTTTTTTTTTTTTTTTTTTTTTTTTTTTTTTTTGTGTCTGTCACTACTTTTTCTCAGCTCTCACTGGACCGATTTCTTTTAACAATACGTCAAAAGATCACAAATTGTATCTAGTTGAAGACATTACCCTTAAAAATTTAAAAATTTTCCCTCGTTCCCCGCAAATGGGGGAAATATCCAAAAAAATTACAAATTTAAAAATCGACAAATTTTGTCATTTTTTTCACTTTTTTTTCTTAAAACTTCCATAACTTTTTCAAAAATCAACAAATCAACATAATTTTTTTTTAAACTAAAACCTTAGATATTTTCCTTTCATTTGATATAATTTTTTTGAAAATTTAACACTTAACCTGCTCATGGGGGGGGATTTAAAATTGCAACTTTTTTACAAAAACTAACTTTTTCAACTTAATTTTTGAAAATGTTCCGGAAATACTGCGTCCTTTAAACATATATCAAATTAAAGCTTATTTTATGTACTATAAAATGAAAAAAAAAAATTTGTCCCGACACTTTATCTTCTGCATGTAAACGGTTGCCGTAGTTAAAAAAACACTATTTTTGTGTTAAAATTTTCGATTTTCAATTTTTAATTTTCAACTTAAAAATGCTATAACTTTTCGAAAAATGCATGTATCAGCACAATTTTTTTTTTTCTAAATACATTATAAGTACATCTTCCATTTGACATACTTTTTATTAAAATTAGACAATTTCCCCTTATATAGGGGGGGTTCAAACTTTGAAACATTGTATAAAAAATAGAACTTTTTCAACTGAACTTTTGAAAATGTTCCGGAAATACTGCGTCCTTTAAACATATATCAAATTAAAGCTTTTTTTATGTACTATAAAATGAAAAAAAAAAATTTGTCCCGACACCTTATCTTCTATGTGCAAATGGCTGTCGAAATTATAAAAAAAATGTAATATTTGCGATAAAAATCACCTTTTATAACGATGTTTTTTGTACTTAAAACTGCCATAACTTTTTCAAATATTAACTAATCAAAATAATATTTCTTTATATTGAAACCTTAGGTAATTTTCTTTCATTTGATATCATTTTTTTTTGAAAATCTAACACTTATTCTGCTCACAGGGGGGATTTAAAATAGCAACTTTTTTACAAAAACTAACTTTTTCAACTTAATTTTTGAAAATGTTCCGGAAATACTGCGTCCTTTAAACATATATCAAATTAAAGCTTATTTTATGTACTACTAAATGAAAAAAAAAAATTTGTCCCGACGACCTATCTTCTATGCGCAAAAGGCTACCGTATTTAAAAATATGCTATTTTTTATTAAAATTCTAGGTTTTGTATTTTATTTTATTTTAAAATATTTTATTAGGGGAATAAACTGACTTTCATGAATATTATATAATTTCATTGACATAGAATAAAGTTCATAAGACATATGATATTATACTTATTAACATTTTTTACTTTTTTAAAGTCGAAAAAGTAATTTTTAAATTTGAGTTAGCTTAAATAGCCAATTTTATCATGCAACAAAAATCAACGAATAGTTGCCGAATGGGTAACACCTTGATCTTTAACGCCTAGGGTACGAGGTTCAAATCCGTTTGTGGCTTCTAAAATTTTGCATTTTTTTTTTGAGTTAGAATAGAATTTTCAAATCATTTGATATTTATCTCATTTAGATTCAATAATTTCAATAAATATAAAGGATCTTATCACTATAGTCTCCCCTCGTGAGAAGAAATTGATATTCATGTTAATATTATTTTACTATGTGGTTCTTTTTCTGGCTACGATTTATTTTGCCAACCCTCACTAGACCTACTTTTTTCAACGATACGTCAAATGATTCATTTAAGTTTATGATATTTAAGTTAATGATTAGTTTAAGTTATTACTCTTAAAAATCAAAAAAATATTCCTTATTCAAATAAAAAGTAGCTTAACTAGATTTGTCCATACAAACAATTAAAATCATTAATTTTTAATATTCTTAAATTATTTATTGTCGAATTAAATTTGATATGATAAAAGTATTCAACTACAAAAGTAAATAATTTTACTTTATAATTTATTAATTTTTTAACTCTATTTCTGTGTGCTACTACCAGTCTATAATATGCCAAATTTTTTAGTAATATTTTGCTATATAAATCATAAATTTAAAAAAAAAATGATTTTTAGTTTCACCTGAAGTTAACGATGGAGTTTTACAATTATAATTATATTTTTGATAATATGCTCAATTGAGTAAATCTTTTTAACTACTTTGGTTTGATTGGTTCATTTAATTAAAGTAAATTATTAAAATTAATTAAGTTCTGAATATTTCAATTGCAGAATTTTTTTAAACACCAAAAGTTATTAGGATATGATTACTATTCTTTCTATTTCAGTTATCTATTACGATAAAAATGTAAAAAAATCGAATTTTTCTGACAAATGTACTGTAATTAGTAATTATAAAATTTCCAGATTGCATATTAATCTTAAAAATTTCATTTTTTTCAATTTAATAATGTCAATTTCAAACTTGCAAGTTGAACTATAAGTTATGGTAACAAATTCATTTTTTAGCTTCGATGCGAAGCTGAGAAGGTATTTTTCATTAAAACTTTCACTTTAAAAGACAATAAAAAATAGGTTCAAAATGATTACCTTTAACATATTAAAAATCAAAATCAGTATTAATTTAATACAATTTTTTTTGTTCTTAATTATTTTTTTTTATATGTAAATACTTATTTTTTAATAATAAGTAATAATATTAAAACTTAGAAGTAATAGAAAAAGTTTAATTGCACATTTGAAAACATCACGAAAAGTTTATTTAGAAAAGTATATTTTTTTTCTGATGAAAGTTCCTTTTGTTTAGTGTATTTATTCATAAGTAACAAAATTTTTTTATTAAAAAGTATTGCATAAATTCCTTTAAATTTGTATACGCATTAAAAGTATATGAATATACAACTCCTTTTTATTTTTATAATATCTCCGTAAAAATTACAATATTATATTATTGAATACCACTTTCATACTCAATTTAATTACTGTAATTATTATGTATTCATATATTATAGTTATAAATCGGGGTAAAATTAAGGGAATAAGTGTTATTGTTGTTTTTGAAATAATCTACCAATTTCATTTTTTTCTATTTAATAATATTTATTTCAAACTTGCAAGTTGAGTTAAAAGTTATGGTAATAAATTCATTTTTTTTTTATTAAAACTTTCACTTTAAAGAACAAAAAGAAGTAGGTTCAAAATGATTACTTTTAACATATTAAAAATCAATAATAATTTGAAAATAATTAATTATAAAAATTATATAATATATAATTAAAATAATTACTAATCTGGATATAATTAAGGAAATAGGAGTTGATGTTGGGTTGGGTTGGTTACATTTTTAACTTTATAATGCTATAACTCATTGAAAAGTGTACGAATCAACACAATTTTTTTATGAGAAATAATATTTTTTAATAATCCCTTTTTCATTCGACATACTTTATCTTAATCAGGGTATTAATAAGAAACTAGCAGATAATGTAGCTTTTGTAATTATCCACCAATTTCTTAGAATTAAACACTATCTACTGATTTGCATCGAAGCGTTTCTTATGATAGTGATTTTAATCACTGTCAGATTAAATCTATACTGGACCCAACTATGCAACATCCCCACTATGCCGCGACCCCACTGTGCTGGGTTTTTTATGATAGTGATTATAATCACTGTCAGATATCATCTATACTAGTCTCAACAATGCCACACTGACATTGTGCCGCGACCCCACTGTACTACTGTTTGTTTTTTTCTATTACCTCATTTTTGAGATTATTACTAATTAGAAACAAATGAAAAAAATTGTTTTTATCAAGATATTTAATATATTAAAAATAATACGTACAAAATTTCAATTCAATGTGACATTTTTAACATATATTTTTGTTCATTTTAAGTTGATTTTTATGAAAGCTTATATTATTAAAATTTTCACTTTTAAACACAATTTTTGCTCAAATCGAAACTCTAATTGCAGATTTGAAATCGGTGCAAAAATGGATTTAGAAAAGTATATTTTGGTCTTTGAAGAAAATTCCTTATAAACCAGTAAATTTATTTATAAATAAGAAACAAATTTTTTTTTTAAGTATTGCATTGAGACATTCAATTTTTATAAACGTTTGCAAAAAAATAATAACTACTTTATAATTTTTTCTAATTTCTCCTTAAAAATTACAATAATAAATTATTAAATATCAATTTCGTAAATATTATTTTACGTTGAATTGATATAACAGATATTTATTCATACAATATAGCTATAAATCATAGAACTACTAATTACTTTAATAATTAAATTACTAATAATGACCTTCATTATTCCTAATTATTTCAGTATTTCCCTTTTATTTGATATAATATTTTTGAAAACTTGACTTACCTGTCCAATAATATTTTTCAACCAAATTAAGCATAAACAGAACAATGCAACATTATTATTTTCCCATAGTCATCGAAATAAAATAATTTTTTAATACATTTTTCACATTCGATGAAAAACAAAGGAGTAACAACAACGACAAAAACAAAAATGGCAATAACGATAAAAACAAAACAACAAAAATAATAACAAAATTAACAACAACAAAAATTACAAAAACAAATAGAAAACAAGTTAAATCGGCAGTATAGATCAGACCTCTGATTGTAACTATGGCTCCTGAGATGAACTTTACGATGAGTTCAGTTTAAATGTATACTTATGTATAAGATATTACTGATAATATTCTTAATAACTATAACATAATTTAAGATTTTTATTGGATATAACATAAAAATTGATTTTTTGTCGTTATTATTAGACATCAACCATTATATCAGTGATTAATCTACTTTTAATTTATATATATATANTATTGGAAAGATAGAATAATGAAATTAAAAATAGTTTGTTCGTGTCCTACTTGTAATAAATTATATAAAGTACTGTCTATATTATTGCGAAATTCTTAATTTTAGTTAATAAAAATGTTTTCAATTAGTTAATACCAATTTTAAATTAAAAACAAACTTATGAACACTTAGACTATAAAGAAAAATTTCTTTAGGTTGGCCTTAATTGTATTAAGTGGCAAAATTGGCCGGTATAGTCATTGTCTCTCTACTAAGACCACCTATGATCAAATGATGATTTTTTTTTACTTTCTCTAATTTTTCATGCATAAAAAAAAAGTGACATTTTATGAAATAACTATTCGTCTTTCTCTTTTAAATTGTGAATTTTTAATTTTACGTACTAACTAATTAGGTTAATAAATAGCTTTTTTCGTACAATTTTGAAACGACTATGAAAAGAAGAAGGTATGACTTGTAATTTTAGATTGCAATTATAATACAGCCAATTACACGGGGTATCAACATAATCATAATATTATATTATGATTTTTAATATGATAAAAATGTTTCATAATTCACTCATGCGACACATTTATTAATATGAATAGTAAGAAGTACATTTAAACAAAATTATTGTGCCGCATTGTACTTAATGATATTTTATTTTAAATGGAAATAAATGTAATTAATTAATAAATATATCACTTATTAAATAATTCTCAACTTTATAATAGCTTATTAATTTATTGCTATGCTCCTTTTCGGAAACTTTTATAATCTCATTAATAAAATTTCCCCATATTAAAATGTAATGTTTTTTGTGTTAAAATAAATATAATGTCGAGTTTCGTTACTATTTTGACCAATAGACGTTGTTGTAATAGATATTATTATCAAAAGAAAATTCACGGGGATGCCCCAGTAACCGAGTAAACGGCAAAGATATTAACAGCTGGCATACTACATAAATAACAATTATCATAGTAATAACATTTTTTATTAAGTTCGCAATACATCACAATTGTATCATTTATAATACTTACAATACGGATATATATATTGATTCCTTATTAATATAAGTACTTGTTTTATTTGTTTATCGCAAGTTAGAAGTCGTTTAGAGTTATTCATACGAACAACAATTAACATAGTTGACTTTAAATGCAATCTCTTAATTAATAATGGATGGCCGTATTGTTATCGAGTCATTTACCGTGGGGACTGAACAAATGACCAAGTGGGTGACGAACAATTTCAGTGACGGGACCGGTACCGTCAGCCTCGTGCAGTTGTCTGTCTAGTCCGGTTGCGGAGGTCATGAGGTGAGTGACATCGGTGCTGATATACAAACCAATATAGTTGCAACCGTATTAGTCCAACGTCAACGGGTCAAGATTACCGTCCACGCTCGATTGGCCACAAATATGCGTTTTTACGGGTTTCCAGTAGTGTTGCTATTGTCCTTATTGGCCAACATCACAGGCACTTTGAGTGCTCTTCTAGGAGTAAGTATTGGTAAAACAAATTTTCATAAAATGTATAAACAAAAAAAATATTAGTTGCTATTATATTCGAAGTTAGATAAAGACTTTTTCAGAAGATAATTTAATGGTTATTAATTTGTTTTTTTTTTTACATCCGTGTAATAAATAATTTCCTACAACCCTATGAAATCAATAATCCATTGAACCAGTTATTTAGAACAAGATTGGAGATTAATTTATGGCTCCAAACACAATTAGATTATTAATGCAAATATTGTAAAAATTTCAATGGATATTTTAATTTTACAGCCTAAAGTTGATTATTAGTTCACTACATTGTAAGTAATGCGACGTTAAGTAGCAGTCTGTTTAGACGATAAAATCTTGTTTTGTAAATGATTCGTTTAATTATTGTTTACAATAAAATGTAAATTACAAAGAAATTAATACAATAGATATAATCATTTATCATTTAGCGAACAGATATGAACATAAATTCTAATACTGTATATTCTATATCAATGATTTACGAATAAAAAATAATGGAAAAGTTTTAAGTTGTAAATTAATAAACTACTTTATTTTTGATATACAGTTCTTCCACAAGGTTTTGACATCTTTAATAACTTTCATTTAACAAATATTTTGTCTTGCTTTTTAAAAAAACTTTTTTCACTTATAGTCTGTACATAATGTCAAGAAGTTTCATAGTAATTTTAGTAATTTGAATTTGACCAAGTTATATAATTTATTGACCTAATTTTACTTATTTTTATAAGTAAAAATTTATATTTTTATACTTAATTATATTGTCTATTTTTAGAAATCAAGGGTTTATAGTTTCAAAATTGTTGAAAAAATTTTAAACTATTGTTTATAGTTAAATCAGTAAAACAGCAAAAAAAAAACAAATAAGATAAATTGTGAAGTTAGATAAATACTTTTGACAATATCTAACAAAGAAAATGTTATTTTTAAATTTTACAAGGTCAAAAGTGTATTTAATTTTTTTTTTTGAATAAAATTGTCAGCCATTTGCACAAAGTAACTTTTAATTACATGTTTTAGACTATTCAGTATTTTACTGAATTTTAAATATAAATGTAAGATTTCAATAACTACTAATGACATAACTATAAATATTTAATTTTTTTCCTAATATTGTAAAATATAAAAAAAAACTAATTACTAATGAGTGAAATCAGGCCATAATATTATTTGTAAGAAATTATTAAACAGGGTATCAAATGCGCTATAATAGTTGAATTATTTTACAATAATTCGATGTAGATTTTTTTAGTCAGGTGGTAGCCATATATAATCCATTATTATTAAATCAATATCAATCATTATTTCTCCAAAATTACTTGCCTTTTAGAAACTTATTGTAAAATGTAATTTTTGAAACTTTTTGTTGCGTATTAATAAATTATATCGCAATGACTTAATATTAAAGTTTCCTTGGCAATAAATTTATACAAGCTTATATTTTTTTATTATTATTGTTAAATGTATTTTTATTTATAATCAGAATGGTAAATTTCACCTATATTATTTTCATCGTTAGTAAATTCAAAAGTTGGAAAAGATTAAAACAAATTCGTGCATAAAGAACTCTAAGCGTTATTTATATTAAAACAATGTATTGTTTTGATGTCAAAAGCATCAATCACGAGTAATATTACACGTTTACAAAGGTTAACATAAATCTCATACTTGGGTCGAATTAACTAATAGAAAAAAAATTATTGTCTGGTAATAACGTGGCCATCTATTGTTGTTATAAAAGCAATGAATAAAAAAAAAAAATACCCGAAACAATATATTGTTTCTCAACCCTAAACATGCGTTTACTTTTAGTTAGAAGAATCAATTAATTTCATTTTCATAAGGAAAGAAAAGTTTAATGTAAAGTATTGTTGTTATTTATTGTGGGATTTCTATTAGAAGTTATTAAATTAAAATATTAAATATTATATAATATCTAACGTTCTTAATAAATTTATTCAGCTATTTTTTTTTACTAAAATTGTATAAAATTTAACGCCAGTTGATTGGATTTATCATTTGATATAATACAGTGTCATTTATTTAATGGAAAATACATTTTTGTGCTGTTAAAACTATAGAATTTTCGTCTAGATTGTTTGATTATAACTATAGTTAAAATAAACGTACATTTTTATTTTTAGATAAGTAAACCAACATTTACTGTGGATTACAATAACAATGAACTTTTAATGGATGGTAAATTTTTTCGTTTTGTTTCTGGTTCATTACATTACTTTAGAATTCCAAAAGCATTTTGGAAAGATAGAATACAAAAAATGAAAGCTGCTGGTTTAAATGCAGTTTCAACGTAAATAATTTTATTAATATTTTACATAATAATATTTTAAGTTACATTAGTTAAACTATATAATAGTTTAAAGATTGTAAATTAAAAATCATTATTTATTTCATTTGAAGCTATGTCGAATGGAGTTTACATGAGCCGTATTCAGGAGTGTACAATTTCGACGATATGGCCGATTTAGAATATTTTATAGAATTGATTCAGGATGAAGGAATGTATGTGTTACTTAGGCCAGGTCCATATATTTGTGCTGAAAGAGATTTTGTTAGTAAATATAAAATTTATCATTTTTTCGATGATAGTAATAACATGCATATATTTTTTTAATAGGGTGGATTTCCATACTGGTTACTGAATGTGGTACCCAAAAAAAGGCTTAGAACAAACGACCCTAGTATGTGTTATTTTTCATTTACTTAGTCTTTTATTATACAATAATTCGTTAAGAATAGCACTCCGTATTTTTTTCATAAAAACAAACAAATTAAAATTTATTTAATTTTTATGAACTATAGTAAATATCAAGTTTATTTAAATAAAAATTATTACCTTGAGGAAAGACTCAAGTTGTAATTTTTGAAAATTATATGGGAAACAACAATTATTTGTTTCACTATAGAATGGTCTAGATAAAATATTGACTGATTAGTAATCAGTGATTACCATTTAGATGTGAAGGGCGAGCAATGTATATAAATTCGTATTTGAGTATTATGGCGAAAATAGAACGTCGTTAAACATTACTGCTCTCCTCGCCTTTTCTAAATATTTAAATGGTAATATCTCAGAAAGTAAATATACAAAACTGGTTGTTGACTAGTCAAATTTTTATTTATCCATTTAAAATAATTATAAAAATAAGTTCCCTTTTAACTTTTGATACTTATCTCTAAAATAATCCCTTAGAAATAATTTTACTTACAGTAAACCTAGACTATAAACTATTTACTATAGTTCATAAAAATAAATATTTAAATAAATAAATTGTTTTATCCATAGACGGCAATAGAATAATATTTTTGGGGTATTAATAAGATATTTCTATACTTTTATTTCACCATAAAATATATTGTATATAACATTAAAAAGTCTGTGTAGGAACAAGGGAACGCATCAAAGAAAAAAAATATATATTATCCAATTATTCAATTTTTTTTTTTTTTTACTTTGTTTTTACCCTATGTAAATTTAGAGGTATTTTAATTAAATAAGTTTTAATTCCTAACTCTAAGAGTGTTCTATAATTTTACCTGTCAGTTTTAAGAAAAAACTAAATAATTTAGTTTAAAAAATTAAAATTTTATTGGCTTATACATTCTTGTGATTTTACATTAACCAAAATATTTTTCTAAATTTTAGAGGGGACTATTAATATATTGGGTGTCTAGCCTCTTTCTATTTTCGCCTATGGTTTTATCGAACACATTATTTATTTAAGAGTATATATTTAAGTATGTATCTAATAATTTTATTAACAGTTATGATTGAAAGTTAGTATTGTACTAGTAGTGTATGTTTTCAGAATTCAAAAAATACGTAACTCAATGGTTTGACGTACTTATGCCGAAAATAAAGCCTTATTTATACGGAAATGGAGGAAATATTATTATGGTGCAAGTAAGTGGACCTAATCTATACTATTATTATCATTTCCATGTTCTTTTAATTATCCAATATCATTTGATAAGGTTGAAAATGAATATGGCAGTTATGATGCTTGTGATCGAGAATATATGAAATGGTTACGGGACTTATATAGAAGTTATGTTGGTTTCAAGGCCTTGCTTTATACTACTGATGGATGTGGTTATTCTTATTTTACTTGTGGTGCTATTCCAGGTGTTTATGCTACTGTTGACTTCGGTGTTCATAGCAATGGTAGTAAAATAAAAATAATTTAACTTACAATCAATCTGGTCATAATTGTCAACATTTTTTAAGTCAGTGAATGTTTTAACTACATGAGAAAGACACAACCAAAGGGTCCTTTAATTAATTCTGAATTTTATCCGGGATGGTTATCTCATTGGGGAGAGCCAAATTCAAAAGTAAAATCTGAATTAGTTGTAAGAAAAATGAAAGAGATGATGGCTATGAATGCTTCTTACAATTTCTATATGTTCCACGGAGGAACTAATTTCGGTTTTACGTCCGGCGCAAATACGAATAAAAATTCACCAAACTTTGGCTTTCAGCCTCAGTTGACTTCTTACGATTATGATGCTCCATTGGACGAAGCTGGTGATCCAACAGAAAAATATTATATGATTAAGCAAACATTAGAAAAAGCTGTAAGATTTATTGTATTTAAAATTATATATTCTTTATTTTTTATTTCTGAAACATTATTTTATAGAATTTTGGTCTGTCAAATGAAATATTGCCTGTTATTCGACCTAAAGGTGATTATGGGAAATTTACTTTGTACCCAGTTGCTAGCTTATTTGAAAAGATCACTCAACGCTATCGACCAATAACCAGTGATATTCCGTTAGGTTTTGAAGATTTAGATGTTAACACCGGTTTTGTATTGTACGAAACCATTTTAACAGATGAACAAAAAGCATTAATGAGCCCTACAATGAATCTTACGTTGAAAACCGTCAGAGATCGAGCAATTATCTATTTAGATCAAGTATGACTATTACTTGAATATAACTATAAACAAAGGGAAATTCGAATTAAAAGCACGATGTACTTTTTAAAAGTTATATCAAACACTTTTAAAAAATGTTTAAGATCTATTTTCTGTGTTTCTAATTCTAATCTAACGTAAGATAACGTTAAGACACGTGAAAATATATACGAAAATAAAATCTTCAAACTGATTATGTTAAGATTAATTAATATTAAAAATTGGTATTTAAACGATCGTAGTATGCTTTGACAAATTCAAACTTTTAATCAAACGATAATTTTGTATTATTATTTTTTTAAATGTTATAATAACTGTTATGAGTTTAGTATTAATTCACATTATTGATATTTTTTTAATTCTTAGATTTCTTTATAATTATTTTTATAAATAATACAGCATAGTTAGGCGATGTTTTGGTACTGGTTATAAACTTGCGTTATAAAATATTACTGTTTATAGGAAAAAGTCGGTATAATGTCTCGATTTAACGGTAATACTACAATGCAATTGAACATCAATTCAAAAGTTGAAAAATTAAGCATTTTAGTCGAAAATTTAGGAAGAATTAATTATGGTAGTTTTTTAGAAGACAGGAAGGTTTGCATATTCTTATTATTTAATATGTAAATACGATAATTTTTAATAATTTTTTCAGGGGATTTTCGATCCGGTTAAATTGGACAATTTAACCTTAGGTCCATGGAAAATGATAGCGTATCCTTTAAACGAAACATCTTGGGTTTCAACTATTCAACCTACCCAACATGCCCAACTACCAGCTTATTTTAAAACAGAGTTTGTTTTGCCGGAAAGCAATGCCAAATGTCTAGATACATGGTTAGATCCTTCAGGATGGACTAAAGTAAATGTTTTTTCGAATATAATTTAAGACTATAACGCCTAAATAACTGTAATTAATACTGTTAAATCTAAATAGGGCGTAGCGTTTTTAAACGGTATAAACTTGGGTAGATATTGGCCAGTAGTTGGACCCCAAATAACACTTTTTGTACCGTCTGTATTCCTTGTACCACCTCCAGCTACAAATACACTTATAATGGTAGAACTCGAAGAAGCTTCTCCAGATTTATCAGTGAGATTTATCGATTACCATAAACTCAATGGATCAATAACGGATTAGAATTATTATCACATTTTTAGTAAAAATTTTAATTAAAAAAAAAAAAATTGTGATTATACACATTTACATTATAAGAAAATATGTGCTAAAAATGATCTCTTTTTGTACAACTACTATTATTGAATGCAAAACCTAAATTGATATTACTCTATTTATTTGTTCATAAAATATGTATTGTTAATTTTAATATTTAATTATTAGTGTAATTTACACACAATTGTAATAATACGTGAACAATTTTTTAAATAGTATTACCGTATTTCAACACTTCAATTAGTAATGACCATAGAAGTATTATTGACTGCTTAATTAAGACAATAAGTTAGTTACATAAATTATTATCGAAATAACCTTTTTGATATTAGGTTCTTAGATTAAATTAATATCAAACGTTATGGTTCAATTATGTAATTTTTTCAAAATTTATCAACACTCAAAATCAGATCTATTTTTCTTTTGTACATGTAATTTTGTTATTTTCGTTAAGTTGATTAATGGTGTATTTATAATGATAAGACGATATTTGGAAAATCAAATTCATAAAAAACTATTTGAATGTATTGTGAAGTGTTTCATTAGTTAAACAATATATTCAGAAGTGCGCATTCAAGTATAAAAAATTCCTTTAAGTGTCATTATAGTTTACAACAGATTTGATTTTTCCCTTTTGTTGATGATATGCTCGGTACACTTCGATACCATTTTTATAAGTCGACGTTGTTTGAAATAGATCCTGTTTAACGCGGCTGCTACTTCATTCATCAATTTTCTTTCTTTGTTTTTTTCCATATAGTCTATATTCGAATATCGTTAAACGTCAATAAATGTTCATCGACTCCTTTTCATACCAATCCCTATAGTATTTGAGTACCGTATTATTATTCTTTTGTTACCTCAATCTTCCGCATATTTTTTATGTACCATGTTTTAGTCATTGCTTTTTTCATCAAATTATTTACTGTTGGCTGAACACATTCATAATAGTTCTAAATATAAGAATCAATATTTCGCTATTCACGTTGACAGTAACTCTCCGAAATGCGTATATATGTAATTTATAAATTGTTTTCTAGTATTATATTAAAATACAAATTACATAAAACATAAAAATATATAAGTAATTTTAATATTAAGGCTATAAACTTTAAATTTAATTCTATAAATTTATAAATTACAACGTTGATTGATAAAAATAATATAAAAAGACCTGTATAAGTTATTTACCTTTATCTTCATTATAAGAAATTTTAAATTTATTCTATGATTAAATTTTTTGATTAAGTAGAAGAATTGTGTTAAAATTGTGTGCTTAGTTAGTTTAAATTATTTGTTAATATAAGACTAAAATATCTTTGTATTACACGCAAATAACCTTTTTTTAATTCCCAGAGATTTAAAACAGTCAGTTTCTAATTATATTTGTATGTCTAATAATGGAAGGAAATGTAGTTAAAGATTCATTATGTAATAAAAACGTTTATAATATAATTCAATTTTAAACACTAAATGATCTTTTTACCCAAAAGTGATTAGTTCTTGTACAGGTTTGCAAAGTGTAATTACTAAAATATTATTGTAAGTTTTTTAAATATATGTGTCATAAGATAAAAATTAATGAATTAAGTTTTATTGTTTTTATCTATTACAATAATAATTCAATTCCTACAATTTTCAGTTTTTCTTGACTTAATTGAAAGCATAACTTTATTTATAATACCTTGTCTTTAATTCGTATGTTAAAACTTGATTATTCTAAAGGATCATATTTCAATTTTATTAAAAAGAATCAATTAAATACTTTCGATCATAAAATCTCTTAGAAATAACGAAATTTGTGACCCTAACGTGTGTTTCTCAGTAAATATATTTCTATAGAGACTTTATGACTTATAAAAAATATTAGACGTTTTTAGAATTTAATTATCAAAATATTTCAAAACTGACCAATTAAAAAATACTGAATATCATAACTCGAATGTATATATAAATAGATATTCAAAACTTAGTTTACATTATTAAAAAATATTAACTCGTATACGACATTATAATACCTGTCCATACCATATGGTTTAATAAAAAGTATATTTAATTTAACTTAAATTCATTTTTTGGAGTAGAACTTTAAATAGAACATCAATATTTATCCATTCAAAGCTTTTCTTTTTACTGTAAAAAATGATTTAAATACAATTTGTATGGCTTACTAATATTTAAATTGCATACCATGAATTAAAAAGGGGCTCTGGTGCAGCATTTCGTTTACTTTTTTTAGTGCAGAGAAATGTTTGTACTTAGAGTCTTATTTTTGTAAAATAGAAATATTTTAATAATTATAAATATTGTTTTATTTAAAATGCTTCTAGATTACTTTATAGTAACTATTTTACGTTTTTTTTTTTACTGTAATTTTTTTGAAGAATAGCCATCGAATTAATAAAGGTTTCATTTTATAATATTTAGAAATAACTTTAAAAAAAATTGTGTGAAAACATAATAATCTAAGATTTTACTACTATAATTTATTATTCAAATATGAATCTTATTTTATGGTTTAAATACATTCAAACAAAATATAGTCATCTGTTATAATTTGTTATAACAAATTTTGATGCATGAAATAATATGATTTGTATATATCTATGATGATAACTAATTGTGCTGAAATCGATAAAATTAATTAAAATCAATAAAATGATATTATATTACTTTCTCTTAATCCATTTATTTAGATTAAAAAAAAAAGTTGTATTATATAATTCAAAACTTAATGAACATGCCTATGTATTCAGTAAGTTTGGTTATCAGTATAATGTTTTGCCATCGCTCTTCTAAGTCCCATTAGTGCGCTAATAATTTCAGAATTCCTCTTTGCTAAATTTATACTGGGCTCGGATATTTTTAAAGCGCTGATTACATTTTCATCTTCCAAGAATTTATTTTCAAATAACTGAAATATTATTATTATTTTAGTATAAATTAGTATAAATTAAAACAATTAATCTTTTATACTTTTGGAATATCCAATGAGATGTATTGTTGATCAATTGGATGAGTATTCGAGGTGTCCGTAAAAAAGATAAGTTCTATTATTACCACCAATATTACTATTGGAATAATACCTAAATATTTCCTTAAACAAAACAAATTTTGATTTAATAAAATATATTTAGTAAATTATCAATGCATATGTTTTCAATATCTAGTTATTGAGTTGTAATATGTTATGTCTTAATGTTTATTATTTCAAACATAACATTTTTTATTTTAAGAAATTTTGAATAACTGACTCATATTTATAAAATAAAAATTATTAAATAATGAAAATCGTTTATTTTCCATAGTAAGATTATAAAACAAATAAATCAACTTTGAATATTTGCACGTTAGCTAAAAACTTGTATCAAATTAACATTTAACTTAAATGAATGATAAATTTAAAACATACCATTTATTTGGAAATTTCATTAGTAAAAATATTAAATTTTTAAATTATAAATGATATTTTAGGATAAAAATTAGTTTTTTAGCAATGATATACTATAGAAAAATTAGAAAACCAATTGAATTTGTTTGGAAAAATTAAAATTAAATGTTTTAATGTAAAAAAAAAATTTTTTTTTAAGGTTTATTAAAAATTTATAACCATAATTTTATATTATATCCTAGTTCATAATGTACGTTATTAAAATTTCTGTTATACTTACATGATGTCTATTTGTCTTCTGCACTTACTTTGATACAATTTACAATAAACAGGGTCTTTTTATACTTGACTTAAGTTACATAACTATGATGTCATCTAACATTTTAGCTAATATTTCATATAAACATAAACACTTCACCAGCAGATGCTCCATGGGAGTTTTTTTTATAATACTTGTCATTATCATTCAAACATTTCAGTTCCCTGGTAAACATAAGGTACAATTATTGTAATCAAATTTATTGAAATAAAGTAAATTTTATTATCCAAGTGAACTAATGTAAAAACAATTTAAGTAAAGTTTTACTTAATTAGTATCATTGTAATAATTATAATGATTTTTGAGTAAAGTAAAATAATTATGAATTAAAACAATAAATCTATGAATATTAAAACAATTAATTGTACAAGTTATTAATGTTATTAAGGATAATCTAAAGGTTATTTGATCTAATATTAAAGTTAAAAACAATAATAATATTGTCTTTATAGTTCATTTGGGATGCAACGCATCTCAGTGGCTAAGTAATATGGTTCGATTCTGTCATTCAAAATTATGTAGAATTTCTTGCACTTTTTATCAAAAATAATAGTTCTTAAGAAAGAACGTTAAATAAAATATCAAAACAATAAATTATTATACTTAACAAATGACAATAATGAGTAGTTTAATGCCATATTTAAAGAGCAAGTTATCTGAAAAGTTTAAGTCCTTAAAATGAACGGCACTATTAAAATAAAACTAAATAAATAAAATTCCAGTACACAATGCAAAATTATTTATTTCAAACATGATTTATGTAAGATTAAAATTGTATACTATTATTAATTTCTTAAGAAACTATTTGATTTCTTATATTTTTTCATAATTTTATTTCCCATGATTAAAGATTATCAATCTGTTAATAAAAAAATCTAAAATGTTAGTTAAATTGTGATTTATTCAATTTAATATAGTACAGCTCACGCAAAAATTTGCTAATTAGTTCAATATTCATGTAACTATTACATCCATAAGCTATATCTATGAAGACCTTGCATTATTTAAACATTAAAAATGCATGTTTAATGTTATGTAAAATTTATGTTAACAGATGGTTTGTGAATTGAAAAGGGTCTTCAGAATATAATATTATTCTAATATTGTCTGTATGTTCATACATTTATTATTTTATACGATTTGTGCATATTTCCACCGGGTCTTCATTTAAAACGAATACAAATAATGATTGATTTTATGTTCCCTAAATAATAGAACATAATGTTTTAAATATTTTGAACAAACCAAGTGATATCATGTTACATAAGTATTATATAACAATATAGACTACTAATTATTATCGAAAAGAAATTTATAATTTAAGCAGTCTAGTAATACTTTTATACATGTCCTATTCAAATTATTATTTTTATCCAAATTTAATTAATTTATAAATTAATAAATTAACAAAATTAGTCATAACTGTTATTTAAAAATTTTTTAATAGTAGTCTTTATGAACAATTGTAAGTATATTAATAATTGTCACGAAGGATATTACGTCAATAACTATCATTTTTATTTCAGACTATAGAACACAATTTTAAATATTTACTTATGAGCATTGCATGTACATAAATATTTTTTTTTTTATTAACCTTGCGATATTATCTACTAAGTGCACGAGGATAACATTTAGTGATAACGTTAAAACAGTTTCGGTTGGGTTGATAACATTGCATGTTCACTAACGTTGCTTTATACATTTATATCAACGTGCAATACATCTGCCTATGTATCATTGGTTAGAACAAGGGTCCTTTTGGATGGGGGCAGGTATGTTGATGAACGATGCACGATTAACATTTCAAACCATAAATCTACTTATATTTTCTAATAGTTTCATTTTAAATAAATATATATAAATAATAAATGATACATTTCGTGTTTCCCTAAAGATAATTAACATTCGCTTTACTATAATCTTTATTTAGGAAAATTTGAATTGTTACTTATATAATAAAAAATAAATTAATTGCACTAGTCTTTGTAAATACACATATAAACAAATCGGATCTAACAAATCAAAATCTAAAACCATTTGACATTTTTATTTTGGTTAGATTAAGTACAAACAACAGTATTTAAATTACCAAAATAAAAACATAAAATTTTAAGCACCAGAACAAGTAACTCATTTTGTTTTCCAGACATGTATTGCCATATTTGTTAAATTCCGCCTATGGTTATATATTTTATTCTTCACAGTTGAGTTATTTTATAATATTTTATATGCACATAATTTTCCATAATATTTATCAATTGTGTTCTGAAGCATAACATAATCGTTTGTCCATATGCGCAGTCAATTAACCCGTTTGATTATAAATTTATAGTTATACAACATGAAATTACACATCGTATAAAATTGTAATTATTAATTTTTCTTTATTATTGTTTTTTTAATAAAAAAAAAAAAAATCAACACTAGAATCATAGTTTTTAATAAAATTAAAAAATAACTTTCATTAATTTTTTAGATTATTTATCATATTATTATGTTATAACATAAGTTGACTCATTTTTATCTATTTAAGTTTATTATGTCACTTTTTATTACGTTTTATGTACTTCTATAAGTTATTGTTTTAGTTAGGAGTTTTATATCAAACTTAAAATTGCTTGATATATATTTCTCCACTAGAGCGCGTTATTTTTATTATATTTCCAGAAGATGTAAAAAAAGATAAAGCCCATAAAAATAAAAGTGATTAGTACAGTAGAGTATAGAATATAAGAATATTTTTTTTATAAAATTAACAAAAAAATATGGATCGAGTTTAATTGATAAACTAATCATATGAAAATAGGTTAATGTGTTAATTTAAATAACATAATACATGCATATAAACATATTTGACGTTTATTTATTTAAATACCTTTTGAATTATAAATTATGCTGTATAAGTACCTCCCCAATTTGACAAGGAATAATTTCATTGTAACGATTTGACAGTATACTTTTAATTGCATGGTCATTAAATATACAAAACCTACGAGGGAGCAAACTGTAACAACCAGTGACAAAATGAAAAAAAAAAATGTTTTCATTGAAATATATTTATAAACACCATCTGTGTCCTAATATTTACAATACTTTTTTATTGTTTATAATGTTTAAACGTTAAAATATTGATTAATATAAAATTTTAGTCTATAACTTAATAATAATAAATAAATAAATATAAAAATTTACGTGAAAAGTTTGAACAAGTTTTAGCAATTTTCTGTGATAAATTTTAAGAAAAAAAATAGTACAATTTTAATGTTTTCTAATTAAGATTCTAAAGCATTTTGAAGCTTGTAAATAATTTAATTTCATCGTGTATATTTTATAATATCAAATAATATTTATATTATGAAGAAAAAGATAAAAGTTAGAATAAATACGTATATCTGTAGTAAAAATTTGAAAAGGAGTATTATCGACAGAACATCTGACTATCAGAAATCTGGTGTATTACAATCATGTAAATGCATTAATCTGACATGAAAAAAAAAATTGTAAAGTTTAGTATTTAGAAGTTGAATACTACTATAAAACAGATTGTAAGGATAATTAATTTTAGCTTCGATGCGAAGCTGAGAAGGTATTGGTTTTACTATGATGTGTTTTTTTTTTTATTTTATTTATATTTTTTTTTTGTGTCTGTTACCACTTTTACTCAGCTCTCACTGAACAGATTTCTTTCAATGATACGTCAAAAGATCACAAATCGTATCTAGTCGAAGACATTACCATCAAAAATTGAAAAAATTTCCCTCGTTCTCCGTAAATGGGGGAAACCTCCAAAAAAATTACAAATTTAAAAATCGCTAATTTTCGAAATTTTCGAAATTTTTTTTACTAAAAACTGCCGTAACTTTTTCAAAAATGAACATATCAATATAATTTTTTTTTATACATGCTTGATATCTTTATCTATCATTTGGTATATATTTTTTGTAAATCTGACACTTAACCTGCCCACAGGGGGGATTTAAAATGACAACTTTTTCACAAAGAATTAACTTTTGCAACTTAACTTTTGAAAATGTTCCGGAAGGTCTGACACTTTTTTATGTATCTTATATTAAAGATTTGTATGTATGTAATGTACTTTATTATAGAAAAAAAAAATTTGACCTCTGGACTTGTCTTCGTGGTGAAAATGGCTACCGAATGCTATTTTTGTGTGAAAATTCTCGATTTTATTTTTTACATTTTTAACTTTATAATGCTATAACATATTGAAAAGTGTATGGATCAACACAATTTTTTTATGAAAAATAATATTTTTTAAAAACCTTTTTTCATTCGACATACTTTATCTTAATCAGGATATTAATAAGGAACTAGCAGATTATGTAGCTTTTAGAATAATATACCATCTTTTTAAAATTAAACACTATCTAAAGATTTGCATCGAAGCGTTCTTTTTTGATAGTGATTTTAATCACTGTCAGATATCATTATACTTGATCCAACTATGGCACGTCACCACTGTGCCGCGACCCCCCTGTGCTGGGTTTTTTTATATTATAGTCTATTTCAAAATCTTTAATTTATTATAGTTTGTTAAGGGTCTGTTTAATACTTAGGGATCTTGATCAAAACTAAGAATCGGAACCTACCCGACGTCTGCCAATATATTATCTCTATCTCTTTAGATGAGTTTTAATTACCTGAAGGAGATACAGGCAATCGTGTACCTTATTTAATAATGAAAGATTATATTATAAAATTAAACTATATTTTTTTATCAACGACTTAGTAAAGTTATATTTTAAATATTCAATAAATACAAGTTATGTGTAATGAACAATATGTCTGACCTGAATCCTAGTACAGTTCGTTAGTAAATATATCCAAGTGAGCGGAGTAGGTTGGTTATGATTGCAATTCACGAAAGACGAGCTGATGAATTTCATAAAAAATAATTTAAGTTAATAACAAAATAAATAAGACAAAAGTGATGATATCAAAAACTATGTCTATATTGGTCACTCAAACATAATTGCCCTTTGTTAGTTGGACTTTAGTAGCTTCGGACTACCGACTAGTAAAATTTTCACATCAACATCTCCCTCTACGCTAATTATTATAAATTACAAATAAAGTGAATGAAAATACAACGTGATAAGAATATAGTAATAAAATTTATTTTATTTATTAACATTTTTAACATTTAATGTTCTTACAAGAAAAAAAGGTATTTTTTGATTTATTAAAAATGAAAAATTGTTGTGACAACCACATTATTTAAACTCAATACATGTTACGTAGTTAAATTTTATTTTCTTTACGATATTGTGTTTAAAAAAATAATAAATATACGCAATTTCAACAACAATTATATTTAAAATATTAAATATATTGTTTTCCATAAATCATTATTTGTTTTTAAAATGTATAAAAATCGTTTTGCGCATAAATAAAGTCCATCATAAGTGTCATGAGTCGAGGACTAATTAGATTAACATTCAAGTAGTCAAACTATAATTTTGAGAATATACTGACCTGTTTTTATACTATATAAGGGGAACTCTCCTGATGATACTATTTATAAAAAATAAAACTAGGTTTGTGTATAATTCAACGAACAAAGGTTTGCGTAACCCCCATCGTGGCTAATTCAAAAAAACACATTTGGGGTAACTTTTTTTTCTATTTAAAATGTACGTGGTATTATGTTTTTTTTTATATTTTACTTGTTGATTTTTTTATATGTTTGTTTTTTTCATATGCATACACTAATCTTGAAAAAAAGTTTAATATATTATGAGAAAATATAACGAATCTAATATTGAAATAAACAGGATATCAAAAAAAAATTATTTATTCTAATATTTGATTATAACTGCAAACAATGGCATTATAAAAATCTTTTGAACCACAAAGTTTTGGAATGATATAAAAAACATTAAATATTGTTTAAAGATGATCTATTACATCGTATTGGTAAGACTAATAAAATAAAAGTTGTATGTTTATTACCTTAAAAGTGAATAAACAAATGTACGTAAAGTATTCGAATTAACGAAGAAAATTTTATTTGTATTTTTCTTTGCTGTATTCATACATACCTTTTTGCAATCTTTTTTCTTGAGATTTTTTGTACATCTTCTTGAGAAGTTTTTTTAATGTTCATTTGCAATGTATAAAAAAAAGAGCGACTCAAAGGTCTCTTGAATTTCCGGTTGAACTCTTAATGATCTTTATTACATTTTTGTTTAACTTATTGATAACCAGGCACATTGATACTGCGGGATCTGAGCGGATCAGGCTTACTCTAAATATAGGCCCAGGTTCCCAAATACAAAATATAATTATTATGTTTTAAATATAATAAACATTTTAAGGACATAACCTTAACTCTAAAATTAGTGTGATTTGCAAGGAGGTTTGCTACAGCGACCGCAGAAATATTAACATAATTATTATTTTCGGGGAAGAAGGGCGAGATAAAGCAATGTGGGTGAGAAGCTTCCTATCAGGTGTATTATTGAAACTTATGAAATTGAGTATGATGGAACTAGAGTCGCCATAGACAAATGTCCAAGTTACGTCAATGGACTTAATTTATTTATCTGAATGTTCTGTGGTAAAATTTGAGGTTCGGCTATGATAGCGTGTTAAAAAAACTCATGACTGTTGACGTAAATGTTAATCTATTTGAATTCGAGTGTTACCAGAAAAGGGCGGAGGGTGGAAGACTCGTGTTGCAGACAACGCTATAAACACATGTCCGAAGCGATAAAACAATAAAACAAATTTAACGTATCAAATGGGTACACAGTGTGTCAATGTCCTCAATCGAGTCCAAACGCAACATCAGTCGTTGTTATAGTTTGTGTATACAGACGTGTACTTATGCACAGTACCTTTGCGGCGGCTAATGTGAGATTACATTATTCACGCATCCCGCGGTCGCCCATACCAAAAGGCGTAACTGACATCTGTTTTCGCGTCCGACCAAAATCCTCCAGTGTGTTTCTTCACGGTCAGCTGGTCCTTGTGTAAGCTGTTGACGAAGCGAGCGTCCGAAGATGGAAAAATAATAATATCATAAAGGAGGAGAAAAATAGCGAAATTATCCGCGGCAAAAAAAAAATAAAACCATTGTGGCCCCGAATTCGCTATTCTCACGGTGCAACAACATGATGTATGGCTGCGCACACACTCCAATGGACCGTTATATTCTCCTACGGCGGAGAATACATTAGAATCATCATCGTCGTTTTGAATAACCTAAACAATACGGCTCACGAGTTTTTTTTTTTTGTACGTTTGTTTGTTTGTTTTTTGCAATGCTCCCGCGCGCCCGTAAGACTGCGCCAAAACGAGATCCCGAATGTTATATTGTGTAATACCATCCGGTTCATTAGGCCCGGCGAATAAAAAACAAACATACTCGAAACTCGTACAGTTATCATAGGAATGAAATTTACGTTGACGACTCGGTTGATTCGATTAGTGGAGGAATCGTCGTCGGCCGGAGCAACCCCACCCCGAGTGTATCCTCGCGGAATGCTCCTTATTTCTTTGCCCTCTAATTACTATTAATATTATAATACCGTCCCGGGGCGAAAAATAATTGGTCGGTCGGGTAAACACTGCACGTATTTTTACGTCGGACGTTTAATCAACCGTTAAAAACCATTGGCTTCGCCATTAATTATGTTATTATACCGTCTCGGTCGTTTAGAGTGAAACTATTGAGAGCAGCAGGTACACACGAATTAACTTCACTCGTACCACATTAATAATACGCCGATCGAATTTCCATTTTTTTCCCTCCCTATACAAACACGCGTAGTGTGTAATTATTTGCTGATTAGTTTTGGCAGCGTCGATCGGATTCGTTGATCGGCGACGCGGAGAAGTGTACAGATTCGCTACCGTTTTGCCCGCATGTGGTACGTGCTACCGGATTTGGATTTCGAAAATATAACGAATATTTAAAAATTCATAATGGAAAAATAATAATGCGTCAGCCGTCCGTATGATCGGCAATCAAAAGGTTTTGATTTAGTATAATAAAACGTCGTTAACCGCAAAACGGTCCGTTACCCACATTATTGCAGTAGGTATCATATTATAACGATTATTATTTTGTATTATTAATGGACACTGCAAAATATTGGGAAATGTGATGCACAACAATTAGGTCGTATTCATGTGTTCACAAAATTTTTTATTTCGAGTTGGTCATGTCGTTATGTTCTGGTGAATTTTTAAGCCCAACAGTCAAAACACATGTTCAAGAATAGTTATGGAATTAAAATGACAATAGTGTATACTGCTGTCATCAGCTATGTTTACATTATCGTCAAGACTAATTCTTAGGGTCGTGGGATAATTTAATTGAATAATCCGTCTTATCTACATGTGTAGTGTATGTTTACTTTGGTGGGATCACATTGAACAATATGAACCGACAAATTAATAACTGTCGCATTAGGCGCTTGTGTTGTTACGTGAAAACTATACTGAAAATATTTTGAAGTATTTTTTTTTTTTTTTTT